>NC_090451.1:72018325-72185825 GCF_031143425.1 Pleurodeles waltl | reverse complement strand
GAACCACACCAATGTTGCAAAAATAAAGGGTACTTTATTCCAACACTTTCTAAACTGAAATTGCAATATCTCCCTTTGAAGATATTACATACAATTATACACATAAAATAACCAACAAAAATAGCATTGAATATACAGGGCCCTAGGAGGGTCAAACCATATTCTAAAAAAATGGCATGTGAAAGTAGAACTCCAACCAAGGTAAGTGTGGTGGTTAGATAGGGGCTGGTGCCAGTTAGAAACACCAAAGGTAAGTACAGTAGGTAACCCCAGCAACCAGAAGTAAGTCAGTTACTTACCCAGTTGTCCCATAGGCTAACACAGAATCGCACTGGTTGGAGATTGTGGAATTTAAGGCCCTTCCCAGCGGACTCCAAGGAAAACAGCAGGCAAAAGGATGGATGTAGAGTGCACCTACCCTAGGATACCCAGAAGACAGGAGTACCTACACCAGGAACCCAGATGCAGCGTCGAGAAGAAACACTCTCAGAAGACTGTAGATTCCTTGGATTGCCACCTGCTGTCACGACCCAGGGACCAGGCCGGTAGAACCCAAGGACGGATTCTGAACATGGAGGATTTGCAAAGGAAGGGCACACAGTCCAGCACCCTTGAAGGTGCCCAGGTGGTGCAGGTGGCAATGCCCATCCTCCTGAGGGTGAAGTTTCTGCAAGATGGTGGAAGTCGTCCAGCTATGGGGTCCAGGAGCTGCAGAAGATCCCACGAGTAGCCTACTAGCTGTCTCTCAGATTGCAGGAGAGTTGGTGACCAGCCAGGGCACCAACAAGTACTGGCAAATGCAAACTGGAGCTGAAGAAGTTTACAACATTTTGGGGACCAGCAAGGTCCAAGACACTACCCAGGAGGGGAAGTCGGGGCTGGCCCTCAGCACGCAGGAAGGCCAGCAGAAGTCGATGGAGCCCTCACGAGTGACCCAGAGGTGCTGGACACAGGGAATCAAAGGCAGGCCTTACCAGCCCAGCAAAACAGAAGTCCTATGTTGCAGGAATTGCAGGACAGAAGCTGATCTTCAGGTTGCAGAGTGCTTGGAGCTGGGGCTACTTGGAGGCTAAAGAGCTCTTTGGAGGAAGAGTCACCAAGTCTTGGCAAATGCAACAGTCGTGGTGCACAGGGGAGCCAGTCCAGTGGCAGGAGCAAGGGCCTGCAGTCTCCCAACTTGGATTGACGACGAGCAGGACTCTGAAGAAGCCACAGACTCACAACCTGTGTTGCAGGATCTTCGGATGTCCAGAGACAGCAGACCCGACCAACCGGTCAACTATGCCTTGAAGTGCCTGCGGATGCAGGGGAGTGACCCCTTCATTCCAAGGGAGATTCCAAGGGAGATTCCTTCTTGCTTCCTGGTGCAAACCGAGTCCTTGTGACTCTGGAGGATGCACATCCTTGGATGTTGCAGAATTTTTGCAGGATCCGGAGAAACAATGTTGTAATAGGAGCCTTCCCACCAGGAGCAGGTGTTTTCAGTTCCGAAGCAGACCAGCGGCGGTTCCAGAGCCCAGGAGCAGAATGTCTTAGAGAGAGTTCCTTGGTGGGTCTTGCTCGACAAATCTGAGGATCCACGCCCGAGAGAGCCCTTAAGTAACCCTAAAAGGAGGTTGGTCACTCTCTGAAGTGACCCACCTATCTGAGGGAGGGAGGGATGGGTGGTTGCAGGGACGTCATCTACCTGGTCTAACCAGTCAGATGCTTCCAGGGACCTCTGCCCAACTTACTTCCAAGATGGCAGAATCAAGTGGCCACCTGTCAGAGCTCTGTGCACCTCCACAGGGGAGGAGCTGGACAGGGAGGTGGTCACTCCCCTGTTCTTTGTGTAGTTTCATGACAGAGAGGAAACCGGGGGGTTCCTGAACTGGTACGAACTGGATTATGCAAAGAGGGCACCAAATGTGCCAGTCAAAGCCGTCTGGTGGTGCTCAGTGTCTGCCCCACACCTCTCCCTTGCAGGAAATCCTTTGTTCTGCCTCACTGGCCTGAGCCAGGCTCACCAGCAGAAGGGCAGAACACTGTCTGGGGTCAGCAGCAGAGCAGGCTGGCAGCTGGATCCCATAAGGCTGTACAGGCAGAACTGGGGGCTCCTCTAAGGAACCCCCAGAGTACATGCTGCTGTCATGCAACTAACACTGGAATCTGTGTAGTTGTATGATTCCAACATGTTTGATACCAACCATTCCTTGATTAGGAGAAGCCATTATGTAGTTGGACCACTTGTGTTGACCAGTATCCTCTACATACCTTAAAATGGCTTACCTGCACTTAGAGTCCTGGGGTCTTTAGGGGCACCCTGCTCATGCAGGGGTACCCTCACACAAAGGGACATGCACTCTGCCCTTGGGCTGAAGAGCCTTCCTGAGGGGTGAGTTACAGTGGCAAAGGGTATAAGTGAAGCGTTATCTGTGGTGAAAGGGAGCATGCACCATTTCATTCAGGCTGCGATGGCAGGCCTGCAGACAGTTTGCATGGCTCCTATGTGTGGCATAATGCATGCTGCAGCCCATTGGGGGGAGAGGGGGCCCTGGTGTACCAGTGCCCTAGGTACCTAGGTGCCATATACTAGGGACTTACATAGGTGCACCAGTATGCCAATTGTAGGTGTATAAAGTTTATCAGCAACCAAATTTAAAGGAGAGAGCACCGTCGTAGAGGTCCTGGTTAGCACGATCCCAGTGTACTACAGTAAACACAGTGACATCGGGTAAAAAGTGGGGGTAACTATGCTAGAAAGATGGAACCTTCCTTCAGTCACTTTCGCATTCCATTTTCTTAGTAAATGGCCTTCCCCCTCACCACCACCCATAGGGCCCTGTACATTTCATTCTATTTCTGCTGGTTATTTTGTGTATATATTGTGTGTAGAAATCTCCAAAGGGAGAGATATCAATGCTAGTCTAGTAGTAGTGCTTTATTTTTTTGCAACACTTGTGTGGTTCTTTCATGTGAGTGAGTTACTGTCTGATTACTGTATTCTTGCAGGTGCTTTACATTCCTCCTGGATAAGCTTTAGCTGCTCGCCTCAGCCACCCCTAGAGATTTTGCTTTATGGACCCCTACTCACTATCACTAAGGGTTGCCTGGACTCATCCTACGGTGCCACACCATAGGTTTACACTGTAAACTGAGCCAGCCTCCTACACCGCCAACTATCAGGAGGGTATTAGCAGGGCTGCAACATAGCGTCTGGTAGCACTCCATAAAGAACATATAGAGAAGGATTTTCTGTTCAAAACCCTTTCCACAACATAAAGGGCAACACAATGTCTCGCTATGTTCAAGGGTATGCTAAGACATACTGTCGATATTTTTAAACGCTCTGCACAAGCCTATATTATCACTCCCAGGGGAGATACAAAATATAAGGCCTCACCATTTTACCTTATTTATATCAGTGGGCAAATTGCCCGGAAGAGGGGTAATTTCCAGATGGCCAGTGATGCTCCTCCTCCAGATAAGGAGAGTATGTTTAATGATGCTTCTAGCAAAAAGAGGTTGCAGGGCAGTCCGCCAACCTCTGGCGTATTGCTAATACCATGGGGTTGTTAGCCAGATAGGATTAGGCCCCGTAGGAAGGTTGGTCTGGTGTGTGGTGGACACCTATGGTGTTTGCACCCTTATCCCAGGTCCAGGCAACCCCTATTAGTTAGCGAACACTGTCTAGGAAGCCAGGGCTCTCTAGTGGTAGCTGTGGTGAGCAGCCAGGACTTATCTAAGAGGCATGTAAAGCTCTTGCAATGGCACAGCAGTCACACAGCAACTTATCTCACATGAAAGGAACCACACGCTGTTGCAAAAATAAAGGTCCTTTATTTCAGTAACACTGAACTAGGATGATATAGGCAGACCCAAATGGAGGTAAGTATACACTATATATACAGGGTAAGTACTAGGAATTTGCATAGAAAAACAACACGCATTGGTAAGAATTGGCAGAAAATAGCTAGGGCCCTATAGCAGGGGGCCAAACCATATACTAAAATAGCAGAATGTGAAGTTAGATCCCCGCACAATGATGTGGAGTAGTTAGTAGGGAGCTGGGAGAACTCAGAACCCCAAGAGGTGAGTACCTACATGACCCCCAGAGACTAGGAGATCAGAGGTAAGTTATCTGGTCTTCCCATAGGTTCACAAGGAGACTTGGAAAAGGAAGTTTGGAAGAACAGGACCAGTCCAGTGGAGCCCAACTGTGGACCCTGGATGAAGAGGACCTGCAAAAGAAGGGGACAGAGTCCAGTCCACTCAAGAGTGTCCAGGTGGGGGCAGAAGCCACTGCCCTCCCTCCTGTGGTAGAAGATCGGGGTCGATGGTGGAAGATGGTCAGCTGCCGAGCCCAGGAGCTGCTGAGAAGTCCCTAAAGTCAGGCAGACGCTGTCCAACGCCGTTTGCCAGTTTCAGATGGGTCGATGGTCAGTACTCCTCCTAACCCAATACTAATGCCAGTATTGGTGGCATGATTCTATGCACTCTGGGGACTCCTTAGAGGACCCACCAGTATTGCCCCTACCAGTCTTCTAGGGTTTGTGAGCAGTCCACACTGCTGCCACCCCACAGACAGGTTTCTGCCATCCTGCTGCTTGACCAGCTCAAGCAGAGGAAGGCAGAGCAAAGGATTTCCTTTGGGAGAGGGAGGCAACATTGTAGGTTGCTGGCCTAGTGTGTGGTAGGTACCTAAGGTACTTACACCTTATACCAGGTTCAGGTGTCCCCTATTAGTGTAGTGTAGGCAGTATCTTGAAGCCAGGCTCTCTAGAGGTAGCTGTGGATGAGCAGCCAAGGCTTACCTAAGAGACATGCAAAGCTCATGCAATACCACTGTAGTCACACAGCAGTTACACACATGAAAGAAAACACTCAGTTACAAAAAATAAAGGTATCTTTTTTAGTGACAAAATTACCAAAGAGTACTAGAGGCAATCCTCCAATAGGAGGTAACACACTAGATTTGTATACTACCAATTACAAATAGGCATAGAAAACAGTGCAAATAGCAATAAACTGTAGTGACCCTAGGGGGAGCCCAAACCGTATCCTAAAAAAATTGAATGCGAATACAGGACCCCCGCCTAGGTAAGTGGAATGTGTAGAGGGGAGCTGGGGGAACTAGGAAACCCCCAAGGTAAGTACCACAGTGCACCCCAGCGACCAAGAAGATTGGAGTAAGTTACTGGATTTTCCACAAACCACCCAAAAGGACTAAAAAGAAGATATTGCAACACCCAGACAAGACTGCAAGAAACCAGCAGTGGATTCCTGAAGAGTGAGACCTGTGGAAGAAGGGGATGAAGTCCAGAAGTGTCCAGTGGGGGCAGGAGCCACTACCCATCAGTCTGCGTTGCAGGAGTTGGTCGATGGTAGGACGAGCACGGTCAGCAATGCAGTCCTGGAGCCGGATAAGAGTTCCTGAAGGATGCAGTCGACTTCCCATGCCGGATGGAAGATTGCAGTTGGTTAGTGGTGTGGAAAAACCACCAACAAGCCTTGGCAAAGGCAGAAGTCACGATGAAACAAAAGTGAACCAGCCGGGGACCAGCAAGGTCCAGGATGAGTCAACCGGTGGGGGAAGGGTGGGGGGGTAGGGGGGCTGGGGGGGTTGTTATGGTAGTCCTGGGGGGACCCTCAGCAAGGCAGAGACTCCACAGGAGACCCACTGGAAGAGGAACCAGGAGCTGCAGAGGAGCCTACGCAGCACAACCGGGGAAGGGTCCCACACCACAGGAGAAGCACGCAGAGGGCTGTGCGTGGCAGGAATGAGTGCTGGTGGCTGGGGCTACACGGAGCCTGAAGATCCCTTGGAGATGCCAACAAGCCTTGGTAGCTGCAAGAGACATGGTGCACAGGGGTACTGTCCTGCATGGGAAGGCAAGGGCTTACCTTTACCAAAGTTGGACAACTGGTAGAGAGGACCAAGGGGACCACTCCAGACCACCACCTGTGATGCAGGATCCACGCAGCTCAGGATGAGAGGAGATCTGCACAGCTGGTCGTCGTTGCAGTTGGTGCCTGCAGAGGAGTGACTCCTTCACTCCAAGGGAGATTCCTTCTTCCTTCTCATGCAGACTGAAGACTTGCTGTCCTCCGAGGATGCACAGCTGGGGAAATGTTGCAGAAGCTGGAAGGAGACGTGGAAACAATGTTGCAAGCAGAGTCTTTGTCGTGGATGCAGATTGTTGGTTCCTGGAGGGTCCAGTCGCGGTTCCAGCGGCTAGAAGTCAAAGTAGAGGTTGCAGAGGAGTCCTGCTGGAATCTTGGAAGCCGAATCTGAGGACCCACCCAAGAGAGAGAGAGACCCTAAATAGCCCTGAAAGGCGGATTGATCACATCGCCAGGTGACCACCTATCAGGAGGGGGCTCTGACGTCACCTACCTGACCTGGCCACCTTGGATTCAAAATTGCAGTATCAATGGACCCTCTGGAGGAGCTCTGGGCACCACCCCTGGGGTGGTGATGGACAGGAGAGTGGTCACTCCACTTTCTCCCACAAAGCAACAGATGGCTCAGTCGATGGGGGTTCTACTTGCAAACTGTCTCTCTGAGTCACAAAAAGATAACTGCAGAAACCTATTGGGACAGTTCTCTGAACTGTTCTCCCTGACACCTGGCCAGACTACAAGGTGTGAACACTATTGACACAGGTGACAGCTTGCCTGTTAAAAGCAAGATCTAGAGGCAGCCTGATCATGTCGGAGTGCATCAAATCTGAAATCCAGAAGATGCTAGACCTAGGAGTCGTTGAGCCTTCAGACAACCCCTGGGATAATCCTGTAGTGGTTGTCCTAAACCCCCACTCTCAGAATGGCAAAAGAGAAATTAGGATTTGTGTAGACTACAGAGGTCTCAATAATGTTACTAAAACGGATGATCATCCTATCCCTAGGGCAGATGAGCTCATAGATACACTGGCTTCTGCCAAGTATCTGAGCACCTTTGACTGGTCTGCTTACTACAGGCAGATCAAGTTGTTAGAGGATGCCAAACCCTAAACTGCATTCTCTACTCCTAGTGGGCACTATCACTTTATTGTAATGCCCTTTGGACTAAATAATGCACCTGCCACATTCCAAAGGCTGGTGAATAAAGTTCTCCAATGCCTGGAAAGCTTCAGTGCAGCTTATCTAGATGGTATAGCTGTCTTTAGCTCCACCTGGGAGGATCACCTGGTCCACCTTGGGAATTTATGGAGGCCCTGCAGAACACAGGCCTCACTATCAAGGCCTCAAAGTGCCAGATAGGGCAGGGAAAATTGGTTTATTTGAGCCACCTAGTAGGTGGAGGCCAGATCCAACCACTGCAGAGAAAATCCAGACCATTCTGGATTGGACTGCCCCTGTCACTAAGACCCAAATCAGAGCCTTCCTAGTCCTGATTGAGTATTACAGGAAATTCATTAAGAACTATGGCTCCATTGTAGCCCCTCTAAATGACCTCACCTCTAAAAGGATGTCCAAGAAAGTTTTGTGGACAGCTAGCTGCCAAAAATCTTTTGATGATGTTAAACAGGCCATGTGCTCTGCTCTTATATTAAGATCCCCTGACTACAAGCAATTTATGGTGCAGACAGATGCTTCTGAGGTAGGGAATAGGGGCAGTACTATCTGAACTAAATGAGTCACAGATCGTAAAGAAACCACCTCAGAAGTCAGCTGTATATAAAACTCAAAAGGCAGGAAAGAACAGGAAACCCACAGTCTGGGTCTTGGGACACAAGTGGTGCCGCAGCTTAGAAGGCAGATCTTCAGAATATTGTTAAACTCCTCTTCCTTGTTTGTAGGCTGAATTGTTAATTGAGATCTGCTTACGGCTTCTGATATTCACCGTTAATATTGTGTTTTAATTTCTGTGCCTTTGCCCCCTTCAGTCTTTCTTCAGTGTTGCACAGCTGTCTAAATTATTGAAACTAGTGACAGATGGTGCAGTCATTAACCATGGGTCATGAAGTTGCTTCTCAAAACTCTGCTGTTAAATTACAGGAAGTCCACTTACTGGATTCCCCCTTTTTCCATTAACCATCTTCCTGTGTTCCCTTTCTTTTATTTAACCCCCATTCTTCTTGTGAAAAGGTCTTTGATGGGCAATTTTCATAAACAAAATGGTCTTATTTGTATTTTTTTATTCCAATGTGGAAACTTGTAGGTACTCTTAAATCTATTTTAATATAAACTTCCATCTTAAGTATGTTTTTGTTGCTTATGAAAGCATTATGCACTCTCTCTATCCTTTCTTACTCAGTCTATCCACCCCCTTACTTCTCATTCCTGTTAAATTGCTTTAAACTCTACACGCCAGCAGGGAAAGAAACTAGTCTAGATTAAAAATAAAAAAAGGGTGAGTTTTCAAAGTGTACATATTCAACTAAACGGTTTCTGCCAAAGATTGTCTTTCTAGGGCTTACTTTTGATTCTCTTTCAGTATGGGTGTTCTTTTCCAGCTTTTGTGACCATTTTATCCCACTAAACTTAATTTCAGTATGATTGTCGCAAACCTTGTATGTCCTTTTTTTTTTTTGCTTGACTGAAGATAAAAACTATTAAATCAGACGACTGAACGAAGGAAGGTCTGGCAGTCAGAATGCCTCAGGTAGATTAATAGCATGCTTTGCTACATGACATACAAATTTGCTTGACACTATTGCAGTTGTATTGCTTAGAGCTCCCACAGAGTGGTCTAACTAGAACTGCCACACGAACACCAGTCAAAAGCTCCCTGCATTGGCCCATTGTTGCATTTTATCAGTTTTAAAGTACTAAAGGACATTTTTCCCAAGATTCTTTACAAATACAAACATATTAGCTACTGTTTTATTTTTTCACTGCAAGCACATAAATGATAAATGGATGAGCAAGCTGTATGTTTGGGAAAGACCTATTATGTGGGGGCTTATCAAGAAATTACAGTGGTTTAATAGCCAGCGTATTGCTAATTGTCACGTATGTTCTTGCTTCCTAATCAGTGGCTTTCCTTGTTTATCTTGTTGACTTTTTTTATCCATCCCCTGGAGCATAGCCTTTTTAGCATGTTCTTGAATGGCTGACTTGTATCCTTCACCTGGTTACTTTTGAGGAGCTATCTTTCATTTTTGGTTAAGCACTTTTTTTCTTGTGCGCTTTTAGTTTTGTTACCTCATTCCGCCCACTCCCTGTGGCTTCCTCCCACCCTCTATTACTTTAATATAGTTAATTATTTTTGGAGCTCCTGGCGGCTAGTGTTAGCGGTCTGGCCACTTCCCAGTGTATTAAGCACTTAAAGTGCTACAAAAAATGTATTTTTTTATTTAATGACCAGAGAGGTGTTCACTACCTTGGAATGGTAAATAAAAAAATATATCAAAGGAAATATTGCCCATGTCATGAATCCAGTGCATGCATGATTGGTGTTACATGCAGGCATACGTAAACACACATGCTTTTGTCATCGCATGTGCCAGCATCATGATACGATCACGGGCAGGGGCTATGTCAACGTGACTTTAGTTATATTTTTTATATTTTTTTCCATGATGGTGCACAGCATCGCTAAAAGTGTTTTTTTTAATTCAAGTGTTTTGGTGCACACCTAAATGGTTACACAAATCACACCTGGGATTATCATCAAAACTCTTGTTTTAGTTCCACCTACCTTAGTAGCTGATAGAACTCATATTCTCGTCAAGTGTACATAGTTTTACCTTTATTTGACCATTGTCTTCCAGGAGATGAATAAATTGCTTACTATCTCTCTCCAAGTACCGACTAAATTCATAGTTCGATGGCATCTGTCGCTGTAGATACGCATGTTTTGCATAGCTCGCCATTTGGTGTTGGGCCGGAGTGTTACAAGTTGTTTTTCTTCGAAGAAGTCTTTCGAGTCACGGACCGAGTGACTCCTCCTTTTGTCTCCATTGCACATGGGTGTCGACTCCATCTTCGATTGTTTTTTTTTCCGCCATCGGGTTCGGACGTGTTCCTGTCGCTCCGAGTTTCGGAACAGAAAGATAGCTAATTTCGGAAGATTTTCGTCGGTATTGTTGCGTTCGGGATCGGCGTAGTTAGATTCAACACCGCGTCTAAGATCGAAGAGCTCCGGTGCCCTTCGGGGTAATTTTTTCGATCCCCCGTCGGGGCCTGGTCGGCCCGACCGCGTGCAGAAGAACGCCGATGGAACAGACCCCGTTCCGTTTCTGTCCCAAATGCCACAATAAATAACCCTATACAGACCAACACTTGGTCTGCAACCTGTGTCTGTCACCTGAGCACACTGAAGACACCTGCGAGGCCTGTCGTGCGTTCCGGTCCCGAAAAACACTCCGAGACCGCCGAGCCAGAAGACTTCAGATGGCGTCCGCGCCGACAGCCCACCGGGAGTTCGAGGAACAACAAGAGGAGGGAACCTTTTCGATCCAAGAATCGGACTCCGAAGGATTCGATGATACACAAACCGTGAGTAAGACGTCGAAAACCACTCAGAAGAAGATTTACAAGGCCCATGGGACGCCACTGCCACCAGGCCATGGCTCGACCCATAAATTCGGTGACCGACCGTCGGCACCGAAAAAGGCCCAAACAGTGCCGAGATCGTCCGACTCCGGTCGAGACACCGGCATGCAGCCTTCTCGGGACCGAGAAAGTGCTGGAGACAAGCATCGACACCGAGATACCGGTGTAGACACGGCTCGACGCCGAGACAGCGGCACCGAAGAAGATCGACGCCGAGAGGTTTCGGCCCCGAAAAAGAAAAAAGTCACCTCGGAGCCGAAAAAAGATGCAGACAGGGTTTTGGTGCCAAAACAAACTGCAACCGACCCAGTTTCAGGCTCTTATACAGAAGAGCACTCGCTAACCTCCCAAATGCAAAAGCATAGGTTTGAGGAAGAGCTACACTCAACTGATGTAGACCATACGCAAAAGCGTATTTTCATACAGCAGGGGACAGGAAAAATAAGCACCCTTCCCCCTATTAGAAGAAAGAGAAGATTGGAGTTCCAAACTGAACAAACACCACAAACAAAAGTGGTGAAAAAAGATACCCCACCACCCTCTCCTCCACCTGTGATTAACGTCTCACCAGCACAAACTCCATCACATTCCCCAGCTCACACCACCATGAGCCAGGGTGACCAAGATCAAGACGCATGGGACTTATACGACGCCCCAGTGTCAGATAACAGTCCGGAGGCATACCCTACGAAGCCATCTCCACCAGAGGACAGCACTGCGTATTCTCAAGTGGTGGCTAGAGCAGCACAATTTCACAATGTAAGCCTCCACTCAGAACAGGTCGAGGATGACTTTTTATTCAACACACTCTCCTCCACCCACAGCTCCTACCAAAGCCTGCCTATGCTCCCTGGTATGCTCCGGCACGCAAAAGAAATCTTTAAGGAGCCGGTCAAAAGTAGGGCAATCACACCAAGAGTGGAAAAAAAGTATAAGGCGCCTCCTACAGACCCGGCTTTCATCACTACACAGCTGCCACCAGCTCTGTTGTTGTAGGAGCAGCTAGGAAAAGGGCCAACTCCCACACATCTGGAGATGCACCACCCCCAGATAAAGAAAGCCGCAAGTTCGCAGCTGGTAAGAGAGTCGCAGCACAAGCTGCAAACCAGTGGCGCATCGCTAACTCCCAGGCACTACTTGCGTGCTATGACAGAGCCCATTGGGATGAGATGCAACATCTCATTGACCATCTGCCCAAGGACCTACAAAATAGGGCAAAACAAGTGGTTGAGGAGGGACAGACCATTTCCAACAACCAAATCCGCTCCTCCATGGACGCTGCAGATACAGCTGCACGGACAATTAATACATCTGTAACTATCAGAAGGCATGCATGGCTCCGAACGTCTGGATTTAAACCAGAGATTCAGCAAGCAGTTCTCAATATGCCTTTTAACGAAAAAGAACTGTTCGGTCCAGAAGTGGACACAGCGATTGAGAAACTCAAAAAAGACACGGACACTGCTAAAGCCATGGGCGCACTCTACTCCCCGCAGAGCAGAGGGAATTACAGCACATTCCGTAAAACACCCTTTAGAGGGGGGTTTCGGGGTCAGAGCACACAAGCCAGCACCTCACAGGCAACACCGTCCAGTTACCAGGGACAGTACAGAGGAGGTTTTCGGGGACAATATAGAGGAGGGCAATTCCCTAGGAATAGAGGAAAATTTCAAAGCCCCAAAACCCCTACTACTAAGCAGTGACTCACATGTCACTCATCCCCTCCACACAACACCAGTGGGGGGAAGAATAAGTCATTATTACAAAGCATGGGAGGAAATCACTACAGACACTTGGGTTCTAGCAATTATCCAACATGGTTATTGCATAGAATTTCTACAATTCCCTCCAAACATACCACCAAAAGCACAAAATTTGACAAAACATCATTCCAATCTCCTGGAGATAGAAGGGCAGGCACTATTGCAAAAGAATGCAATCGAATTAGTGCCAAACACACAAATAAACACAGGAGTTTACTCACTGTACTTTCTGATACCAAAGAAGGACAAAACGCTGAGACCAATCCTAGACCTCAGAATAGTGAACACATTCATCAAATCAGACCATTTTCACATGGTCACACTACAAGAAGTATTACCATTGCTAAAACTACACAACTACATGTCAACTTTAGACCTCAAGGACGCGTATTTCCATATACCAATACACCCATCGCACAGGAAATACCTAAGGTTTGTATTCAAAGGAATACATTACCAATTCAAGGTACTGCCTTTCGGATTAACAACCGCACCAAGAGTCTTTACCAAATGTCTAGCGGTAGTCGCTGCACACATCAGAAGGCAGCAAATACATGTGTTCCCATATCTAGACGACTGGCTAATCAAGGCCCATTCGTTAATAGAGTGCTCAAATCACACAAATCAGATCATACAAACCCTCTTCAAACTAGGGTTCACCGTCAACTTCACAAAATCCAACATTCTGCCGTGCAAGGTACAACAATACCTAGGAGCCATAATAGACACAACAAAAGGAGTAGCCACTCCAAGTCCCCAAAGAATTCAAAATTTAAACACCATCATACAACGCATGTATCCAACACAAAAGATACAAGCAAAGATGGTATTACAACTCCTAGGCATGATGTCTTCATGCATAGCCATTGTCCCAAACGCAAGACTGCACATGAGGCCCTTACAACAGTGCCTAGCATCACAGTGGTCTCAAGCACAGGGTCATCTTCTAGATCTGGTGTTAATAGACCGCCAAACTTACCTCTCGCTTCTGTGGTGGAACAACATAAATTTAAACAAAGGGCGGCCTTTCCAAGACCCAGTGCCACAATACGTAATAACAACAGATGCTTCCATGACAGGGTGGGGAGCACACCTCGATCAACACAGAATACAAGGACAATGGAACGTACATCAAACAAAACTGCATATAAATCACCTAGAACTTCTAGCAGTTTTTCAAGCACTAAAAGCTTTCCAACCAATAATAGTTCACAAATACATTCTCGTCAAGACAGACAACATGACAACAATGTATTATCTAAACAAGCAAGGGGGGACGCACTCCACGCAGTTAAGCCTGCTAGCACAAAAAATTTGGCGTTGGGCAATTCACAACCAAATTCGCCTAATAGCACAATTTATACCAGGGATCCAAAATCAACTCGCAGACAATCTCTCTCGAGATCACCAACAGGTCCACGAATGGGAAATTCACCCCCAAATTCTGAACACCTATTTCAAACTCTGGGGAACACCTCAGATAGACTTGTTTGCGACGAAGGAGAACGCAAAATGCCAAAACTTCGCATCCAGATACCCACACAAACAGTCCCAAGGCAATGCCCTATGGATGAACTGGTCAGGGATATTTGCTTACGCTTTTCCTCCTCTCCCTCTCCTTCCTTACCTGGTAAACAAACTCAGTCAAAACAAACTCAAACTCATATTAATAGCACCAACTTGGGCAAGGCAACCCTGGTACACAACGCTGCTAGACCTATCAGTAGTACCCTGCATCAAATTGCCCAACAGGCCAGATCTGTTGACACAACACAACCAAAAGATCAGACACCCAGATCCAGCATCGCTGAATCTAGCAATCTGGCTCCTGAAATCCTAGAATTCGGGCACTTACAACTTACCCAAGAATGTATGGAAGTCATAAAGCAAGCCAGAAGGCCATCCACCAGGCACTGCTATGCAAGTAAATGGAAGAGGTTTGTTTGCTACTGCCATATTAATCAAATACAACCATTACACACAACTCCAGAACATGTAGTGGGTTACTTGCTTCACTTACAAAAATCTAACCTGGCTTTCTCTTCCATTAAAATACACCTTGCAGCAATATCTGCATACCTGCAGGCTACCTATTCAACTTCCCTATATAAGATACCAGTCATTAAAGCATTCATGGAGGGCCTTAGGAGAATTATACCACCAAGAACACCACCTGTTCCTTCATGGAACCTAAATGTTGTCCTAACTAGACTTATGGGTCCACCTTTTGAACCCATGCACTCCTGCGAAATACAGTTTCTAACCTGGAAGGTTGCATTTCTCATCGCCATTACTTCCCTAAGAAGAGTAAGCGAGATTCAGGCGTTTACAATACAAGAACCTTTTATACAACTACACAAGAATAAGGTCGTCCTAAGGACTAATCCTAAATTTTTGCCAAAGGTTATTTCACCGTTCCATCTAAATCAAACAGTGGAACTTCCAGTGTTCTTTCCACAGCCAGATACCGTAGCTGAAAGGGCACTACATACATTAGATGTCAAAAGAGCATTAATGTATTACATTGACAGAACAAAGAACATCAGAAAGACTAAACAACTATTTATTGCATTTCAAAAACCTCATGCAGGAAACCCAATATCAAAACAAGGTATAGCCAGATGGATAGTTAAATGCATCCAAATCTGCTACCTTAAAGCTAAACGACAGCTGCCCATTACACCAAGGGCACACTCAACCAGAAAGAAAGGTGCTACCATGGCCTTTCTAGGAAACATCCCAATGCAAGAAATATGTAAGGCAGCCACATGGTCTACGCCTCACACATTCACCAAGCACTACTGTGTAGACGTGTTATCCGCACAACAAGCCACAGTAGGTCAAGCCGTATTAAGAACATTATTTCAAACTACTTCAACTCCTACAGGCTGAGCCAACGCTTTTGGGGAGATAACTGCTTACTAGTCTATGCAAAACATGCGTATCTACAGCGACAGATGCCATCGAACTGAAAATGTCACTTACCCAGTGTACATCTGTTCGTGGCATCAGTCGCTGTAGATTCGCATGTGCCCACCCGCCTCCCCGGGAGCCTGTAGCAGTTTGGAAGTTACCTTCAACTATTTGTATATGTATCATCTCAACCTTAAATAGGTACATACTTAGTCACTCCATTGCATGGGCACTATTACTACAATTCAACTCCTACCTCACCCTCTGCGGGGAAAAACAATCGAAGATGGAGTCGACGCCCATGCGCAATGGAGACAAAAGGAGGAGTCACTCGGTCCCGTGACTCGAAAGACTTCTTCGAAGAAAAACAACTTGTAACACTCCGGCCCAACACCAGATGGCGAGCTATGCAAAACATGCGAATCTACAGCGACTGATGCCACGAACAGATGTACACTGGGTAAGTGACATTTTCATTACTATGCTTCTCATCGAATATACCGTATAAGCATGTCCAGGTATATTTGTAGCAATTGTGATTTCAAGACTGACACTTAACACAACTCCCCAACCCAACATCTACCCCCTCAAGTATGAATCAACAAATGTGCTGCTCCAAACACTATTTATTTGTTTTTCCATCAGCAGGTTTTCAGTTGCAAATTCATTAAATTGCCACCAAACGAAGAATGTGAAACACTGTTAAAACCATTAATTTTGTAGTTCATACATTATATGTCTTTAAGATCTTTCAGAAAAAGGCAGGCTAGGCCAATAATTCCCCTAGTGCCTGGTTCTCTAGAGCAGGATAGTGACCTGTTGCCGACTCATTGAAAAGGTGATGAAAGGTTCAAATCATAACTGTTGATTCCATTGGAAATTTCCTGAAGGAAAATCTAGCTCCTTACTCCCCACTACTGGTAGTAACTAAGAATGCATATTCGGTGTTCTTGCCACACTATTACGATCTCCCTTTCTTCCATTCCATAATCCCTCTTCCTACCACCTTTAAGAAAGGAATAGGTTAGGATTTCATGCAGTTTTCAGGATGACTAAGAAAGATCTCACGATCGAGAAAAAAGAATTACCGTTCTGCACCAGTTTGTTGTCATAGACATTTTAATTACATTGAAAAAAAAGTCCCTCCTCCTGGTAAAGTCACTCGACCCTTTGTTAATTTTGTCTTTTTGGCTGAAATTCTCTTAGCACTTGATGAACATCTGGGTGTTGGACTATAAAGAATGTATTTTCTTTGGAAGCAAAGAGAATGCTTATATGAGGTTTAACATCATGTGTGAAGGTGTTACACTTAATGGAACTAAAGCAATTTGTGTTTCAACAGAAATGAACCTAAGCACAATAGACATGAAGAAAAATAATCTTTGTAATTGACATCTCTAAGGAAATGGTCTTATTTTATCTAACTACAAACTTCATATCTTAGACATCCTTTTCCGTCTTCTTTTTATGGTGTGACTCTTTTCCTTCACAGGTCTACCCCTCCAGCAGCTCAGGTGATGACTACAGTCGGGATCCTGCTGGGTATGCGTCCTCTAAACCACCTAGTACAGTGTACCCTGGAGCCTTCTACATGCCAGGTCAGTTTCTTGGAGTGCTTCTTTAGCATCAGTTATGTTCCAGCAGTGCTGCACTGTCTGGTTGTAAGAATATGATGCACTATCCTTTTCCGTTATTGTGCTCTGAAATTGGTCTGGATTCATCAGAAGTTTCCCTCGTTTGTTGTGAAAATGACCTCTTTCCTAAACGTGTTCATCATACATTCTTTTAAATCTGTTGTGCACTGTCACCTGCTCAGCCATCTGCTCTGGCTTAGTATGCCATTGTAAATTAGTGCTTTTTTAAGGTAATTCAGGTGTGCTCCCATTTGTTGACTGTGGTGTGATTGTACTTTGCAAAATAAGATCAGTTGTGGACGCACTGGCTATGTGTAAGAACCAGGCCAGTTGACCTGTTCAATGCGCCTGCAGCTTTATTGGAAGAGTTTTCCTGTCATAGGAACTACTTAAACAGAAGAGTCCCCCTCTACGTCAACGTCCAGCTCACATACGAGGCTGATCACAAAATGTATTTCTTCCCCAGCCGCTTATCAGGAATAGTCTGGGTTTTCCCACTTGATCCTCCGGTGTCCTCAGGGCATCGTTAAACATTTTCTAGATCTACATGCTTTTAACAATTCAACCTTAAAGAGGTTGGATCTGGAAGTTCGTTTTGTAAACTTTTTCTATAGTGAATTGGCATTGACATAGGTGGAGCCTCAGTATAACATCAACCGTATGCCCCAACTCCCCTGCAAGTGCTCACACTTACATTCTTTTTTTTTCGATGTTGGGTGTGGAAGTGCCTTGCGAGATCCTCCTCATACTTTGTCAATATCTGTCAGACATTGAAAGAATCACAAAGCTGTTGATGGGTGACAGATCCATGCTGGATTAAGGTTTTCTGGGGTTTTATTTTTGGATGGGATGGTTATTCAGCACTGGATCTCCAAGTTTCTTCCACAACATTTTTGATTGAGGACGTTCTTTAAATTTTTCCTAAATTGTCATAGGACGTTTGCCCTAAATGACGAGCATCCTATATGCATGTCCTGCCCAAGAGAAGTTTGTAAGATGATTATTTTGTATTCTTACTGCTGTTTATGGTGTACACGTATGGCGTGGCACCCTATACTGAGTCAGGGGCAACCTTTAGTGATAGTGAGTAGGTGTCCAGATAGCAGAAGCTCTCTAGGGGTAGCTGAGGCGAGCAGCTAAAGCTTATCCAGGAGGATGGTAAAGCACTTGCAATACCACAGTAGTCAGACAGTAACTCACAAGAGAAAACACAAGGGCTGCCAAAATAATGGATACTTAATTACAGCACTACTACTAGACTAGCATTGGTATATCTCCCTTTGGAGATATCTACACAAAGTATATACCCTAAATAGATAGCAGAAATAGCATAAAAATACACAGGGCCCTATGGGAGGGCCAAATCATATACTAAAAAAGTGGAATGTGAAACAGTGACCCCAACCAAGGTAAGTGTGGTGGCTAGCTAGGGACAGTTAGAAACACCAGAGGTAAGTACAGTAGGTGACCTCAGTGACCAGGAGTAACGTCATTACCCACCTAGTTGTTCCATAGACTGACACAGAGAGTAGTGGTTGGAGTTTATGGAATTCAGGACCCTTTCCAGTGGACCCCGCGGAAACTAGCAGACAAGAGGACTGGACCTTCTCACTCAAAATCAAGAACAAATAAGACATCCAGACCCCTCAAGTCACTCAACTTTGCAATATGGCTTGTGAAGTCAGAGTTTGGTTACATAGGATTGCCTGTGGAATGCATGGACATTTTGAGGGAAGCTCTTAGACCCACAACTAGAGCATGTTATCCTTCAAAATGGAAGCTTTTGTTTTCTACTTCCAGCCCAAACACATTGACCCCATTAAAGCAACTTTTTTATTTGCTCCATGTTGGAAGGAACACTTTTTGACATTGTAAGCCCCCACGTTTTGCCTGGTTTCTGATGGGGCTTTGACTGTTAGTACACTGGGTCCCTGCTAAACAGGTCCCCAGTGCCAGATCTCCTTCCCCAAAGCTGCCCAATTGTTTTGTACAATTGGCAAACTCTTAAGCTACTACTGTAAGTCCCTAGTAAATGGTACTCCTCATACCTAGGGCCTGGGGTACTAAGGAAGGCCTCTAAGGGGTGCAGCACCAATTGTTCCACCCTCAAGGACCCCTCACCTAATCCACACAGTGCTGCCATTGCAGACTGCATGTGTTGGTGCAGGCTAAATTGAAAACACGACCTGTCACACAGCGCTGTGTGCCAGGTCCCCCATCAGTGCATGTGCCTGGTGTAAGTTATCCCTAAAGCTGGGTGTATCCAGGCACATGTGAGGGCATATATGCATGAGCAGATATACCCCTGCTGTGTCTCTTTCGATTCTGAGACATAGTAAGTGCACATGGAAGCCATTTTAAATGCATGTGCTGGATACTATTCATTACTAGTTTCCCAGCTACATGATGGCTTCTCTGAATCCTGGAATGTTTGGTATCAAACATCTCAGAATAATAAACCCTCTTTGGCCCCAGTGATGGATTTTCTAATAAATGTATGCAGAGGGCACCTTAGAGGTGCCCCCTGAAAACCTACCCGACCACTGGTGTCTTCACTGACTGGTACAAACCAATGCAGCTACCCTAGAACGTGTTCTGACCACTTGAGGTGACGGCCAGCGCTCTTGAAGGCCCAGAACAAAGGCCTGCTCTGGGCAGAGGTGAAAACACCTCACCAGAGCAGGATGGACATTCCAGGGCAGAGAGCTTCGAAAGGCCTTCTGCCTTTAAAATGCAAACCAGGTCTCTCCAGATGGAGATGACCGACCCCCTCCCATCCTGTCCCCACTTTTTGCAGCAGCACAGGTGGGATAATTTGTTTAATTATGGGGAGTTGCCCACTTTATGCTAGTCCCACCCCTAAGGTGGATGAGCTGAAGTGGACACTACGTTGCAAATTCCTCCATCTTGCTTGAAAGGAATTAGGCCACTAGGGTTAAGGTTGTTCCCACTTCCCCATCGGAAGTGGCCATAAGAAGGGTGTAGTCACCCTAAAGGTGGGCAACCCATTGGCTACCGCCTGGCACTCTCAGTAATACCCCTAAATTGAGTATTTAGGTGGCACCCCTGAGCCCTAGAACTCAGATCCTGACTACCTACAAAGAAGAGTTGACCCCTCAGAAGAAGAGGAAGAAGCACCAGCTGACCTGGTTCCAGCCCTTCTGGCCTGCCTGCTAATATCACTGTACTCTGCGCAGAGACTCGCCCTGTAGCTTCAAGAAACCCAGGAAGACTGCCTGCCTTCTAAAAAGACTCTGGCTCCTGTGAGCAGCGAACTGGCTCAGCCACAATGTATCCAACAAGGACTCTGCAGCCTGGAAACCCCACACCTGAAGTGACCTCTGCACCTGAAGACCTCAATGCGGTGAGAAGCCCACCAACAGTGCCAGCAAGGCTTCCCAGCTGTCCTGAGCCAGAATCTTCCCGAGTGTCACCTTCTTGGACTCAACCAAGTCACCTGCAGCCTCTGCATGCAGGCCCCCTCTCCCGCAGCCTGGTGGTGCGAGAAAACCTAAAACTTACAGCAACCACTGCACCTGTGACCCCTGTCCCCAGGTGAGGTGGGTCACTGGTGTCAACGATGTCCCCCACTTCCTTAGAGCTGAAGTCTGCCATGAGTCCAACCCTGCCGGACTCCCCCACGACCCTGTAGCCTCAACTCACAGGACTTCCTGACTGTGAATTTTCCCAGATGAGAAAACCCGACACCAAAAGACATACCTGCATCCGTCTCCTCTGGGCACAAGAGAGGACCAAAGGTGCACCTTCATTTCCGAGCCACACAAGTCTACTTCCTACATGTATATTGTCCCCACTGGCTTTCAAGCTAAAGCCTGCAGCCTGTTTGTCACTGGGCAATCTCATAGGTAACCATTGGGCACCCGATGCCTTGATGCACCTCTGCACCCGGCTGCCCTGTGTGACCTTTTGGTGTGGTTCTGATCAGTGCACAGCACTTCCCTTAACTCCCTGAGATTAACTTCATAAGTTGTTGTTAACACTGTTTGCTGAACATTGTTTTTCCTCCTTAGGATAACATTGAGAGAACTTTGAAAATTGCACTGTGTATTTGTGAAACTGCAAAGTATTTGTTTGAAAGTCTACTTACCTGGTTATGTAGTTCTTGGGTTTGAAACTTGCATAAAAATAATTTATTTTTCTAAATTGGTCTCAGATTTATTCTGATCTAGTTATTGCCTCGGAGTACAACAAATGCGTATCACTAACCTCTGATAAGACTAACTGCTTGTCCACACTACCACAAATAGAGCAATAGTCCTATCTACTTTTGCCTTTGCAATACCAATTGGGGATCCACTGTACTCTCTGCACAGAGTACTTAATTGTAGTGTTCTATATAGAGAGCCAGCTTCCTACACTCCACTTACAAAAAGCAAATTTAGCTTACACTTCCATTTGCCTGCATCTCGCAGCTACAGCTGCATATCGAACAGACAACATAGTTCTTTGTTCTTGAATCCCGGTCATTAAGTCTTTCAATGAAGGCCTTAAAAAGGTAATGCCTCCTGTACAATCTTAGGACCTCAATATTGTGCTTACCAGGCTCATGGCCCCTCCTTTTGGAGCCTCTTCATTCATGTCCTCTTCAATACCTTTCTTGGAAGGTGGCTTTTGCAGTCGCCATCACATCACTCAGGTGTGTCAGTGAGCTCCAGGCCCTAACCTTGGAAAAACCTTTCTTCCAAATTCATAGCCACAAGGTGGCCCTTTGCACAAAGCCAAAGTTCCTTCCTAAAGTGATTTCACAATTCCATATAAATCAATCCATTGAGCTACCTGTCTTTTTTTTTTCTGCAGCCCCACTCTGTTGCGGAAAGAGCTCTCCACTGTTTGGATGTTAAAAGAGCACTCATGTTTTACATTGACAGAACCAAAGAGTTCAGGAAAACTAAACCGCTCCTTGTAGCCTTTTCACTACCTCATAAGGACAGTCCAATATCCAAAAACGGTGTAACTAGATATAGTTAAATGTATACAGACTTGCTATGCCAAAGCAAAGAGACAGTTACTGGTTTCTCCTAGAGTGCATTCTACTAGGAAAAGGTGGCACTATGGCTTTCCTTCATAATATCCCTATAGCTGACATTTATAAGGCGGCTTCATGGTCTACACCACATACATTCACAAAACATTACTATGTGGATGAACTAGCACGCCAGCAAGCCAACGTAGGTCAAGCAGTGCTACAAATACTTTTTCAGTCAACTGCAACTCCCACAGGCTAGCCATCGCTTTCATGGAGGATCTGCTTTACAGTTCATGCAGAGCATGTGTATCTACAGCCACACATGCCATTAAATGGAAAATGTTACATTTAATGGAATGTGTGGTTGTAGATACACATGCTCTGCTTACTTCGGCGATCTAGTGTTGGGTCTGGAAGGTTGCAAGTTGCTTTTGTTTGAAAAGTCTTTCAAGTCGTGAGGTAGAGTGCTGGCTATGTGCATGGTCCTCGACTCCATCATCAGATTGTTTTCTTCCACTGTCTGGTCCGGTCATGTTTTCTTGGAGCTCCAGTTCGAGACCGTATTGCGTCTCTTCCATCCGGAAAAACCTCTCCAGCCCTGTCGGTTTTGTTGTTGATAGAGTTTCTCTTTATCCCTTTGCGTTTCGGGATTGGAAGAAATCTTTGTTGTATCCGTTCGTTGCCCTTTGGACGGACATTTTTTCCATTCTACACCTCAGAAACGTAAAGGCATCACTTCCATCAGGCTTTCATTCTCCAAGGTGTAGAATGGAAAGATGCCCACCAAAGGACCTAGAACTGATACAACAAAAATTTCTTCCGATCTGTTTCACTTCAAATTCCCTCGGACCGATCAACATCAGGTCTGTAACCTCGGCTTAAGGTATAGAGAAGAATACTATGAAGCCTGATGTTCTGGTTGGAAAAGACTCTGCAAGACACAGTGGCCCATTGACGAGAAATGCTGAGGCAAGAAGTTAAGGAAATGTCCAACATCTTTGGTATCCAAGACACCATGTCGAACACAGAACAAGAGCATGACATCTGAGAGGCTTCCGCTGCTGAAGAGTAGGCGGTTTCCATTCAGGACTCACTCGGAGGCTGAAATGACTCTCAAATGCAGAAAAACCCTCCAGGTCAACAAACCGTGATTAAACAGCCCCCTGCTCTGCCCAATAAAACTCACCAGTTTGGAAGCAAAGGTGATAGAGCCACCACTGCCTTCTGGCCATGGCAGGCAATGAAAGACTTTTTCAGATGCCCTGCCCTCAGGCTCTGGACCGAAACCTAAACCGAAGGTAACCACTTCCATCCCGAGCTGAATACTATTGGCTCCGGTGCCAAAACTGTCAAAACCTTCTACATCCCACTTGGCACCCACTGTTTTGACATTTGAGTGCCTGCCTCAGCTCCGACAACTTCGGCACAAAAAATTAAAAGCGTTTCGGCTCTGAAAAAACTCAAACCCACAATCTTGGAGCCAAAAACACCAGCAGAAGCAATTCTTCCAAAAATTAAGCAGCAGCTCAAAGTTAAGCAGTCACAGCTTCATATCCAGCCATAAACTTGGGAGCGTTCTGGTTAAAACTTCTATTTCCATCCCCTCCAAGCGACAGCTCACGTTTGAGAAGCCTTAGAAACACCTATGCCTCCAATTAAACACAGGATAATGGACAAGGAATTGGAAGTGTTTCAACCACCTCTGCCTACGTCTCCTGCACCAACCACTCCACCAACACTGCAGACTCCTTCTCCACATCATTCTCCGGGTGACCCTTTAGATATTTCTCCGGAAGGCTCACCTCATTCTTTCCAGGATAATAAAGACACTAGGGATAACAGAGTACACTTTCAGGCCGACATAGACCCTTGGTCTCAGTATGATGTAGACCTATACACTGATACAGATAGAGGCTTACCCAGCTAGAGCTTCACCCCCTGATGACACCACTTCTTTTCAAGAACTAGTGGAGAGGGCAGCTACATACCACCAGGTACACATTAATAAGGATCCTATAGAGGATGATTTTTTTTTATTTGAGACCCTAACTGCCTCCCATAAGTCCACGCAGTACCTCCCCATGGTCAAGGACATGTTGAGACATGCTGATGATATATTTCAAGACCTGGCTAGAGCCCATATTATTACCCCAAGAGTGGAGAAAAAATACAAGGCTTCTCCCTCAGACCCCATCTACATGAAGGGTCCGATTCCAGCAGACTCTTGAGTTGTGTCAAATGCTATCGAGTTAATTCCCAAGCTGCTTAAGATGCTCCACCTCCTGATACGGAGAGTAAACTCATTGATGACTCAGGCAAGTGTGTGGCTGCTCAAGCAGCAAATCATTGGCTTATTGCCACTACTCAGGGATTCCTAGCAAGATACGATTGTGCCCATTGGGACGAAATGGAGCAGTTACTCCAGTGCCTACTATAGGAGCATAGGAAAAGAGGGGAAGAAATTGTTAGCGAGGGACAATTATTTTTCTGCAGTTCCACACGCTGTGCTTTGGACTCTGCTGATACAGCAACCAGAGGATCCGTGCCAGTGTCCTTTTACGCTGGTATGTGTGGCTGCGTATTTCCGGATTCATACAAGAGGTACAGCAAACAATATTAAATGTACCATTCAATAAAGAACATCATTTCAGTCCGTAAGTAGATTAGACGTTAGAAAAGATGAAAGGACAAGGAGGTGGCAAATTCCATTGGAGCGCCCAAACTTCCTTCTTGTGGTGCTTTTTGTAGGCCGCAATACAAGCCAACCTCTAAATCTTCAGGTGAAACAACATCATACAGTAGAGGTCAGCCACACACAACCTCACACATAGGATTTTACAGGGGTTCATAGAGGGGAGACAACTACAGGGGTAGAGGTAAAACACTCTCCCTTCGATCCTCTGCCACTGTCTCTAAACAGTGACTCACTCCAGCTTCCCTCTTATTACCAAACTCCAGTAGGAGGGCGCCTTCAGTTGTTTCTCCAAAATTGGCAACAAATTACAACCTATCAACGAATGTTGGATATTATCCAGCATAGTTACTGTCTGGAGCTCAGTTCCACACCTTGAAACATCCCACTTTGCTGTCACAAACTTTCACAGGATCACATCACTCTCCTCATACAGGAAGTACAGGGTTGACTAGCAAAAGGGGTAATAGAACCAGTTCCTATTCAACGTCAAGGAACCAGAATGTATTCTCTTTACTTTCTCATACCGAGGAAAAATGGGTCTCTAAGACCACCTTAGATCTCAGACCTTTAAACCATTAAATTACATCAGAACATTTTCATATGGTCATACTCCAAGATGTGTTCTCCTTGCTACAACAGGGTGACTTTCCATCAACACTAGATCTAAAATATGCCTATTTCCATATTCCTATGCACCCAGCCCACTGCAAGTATCTCATATTTATCATAAAAGGGCAACAGTCAGATCAAGGTTCTCCAATTTGGAGTCACCATGGCACCAAGAGTGTTCATAAAATGCCTAGCGGTGATAGCAGCTCACCTTCGTAGACAGAAAATTCAAGTGTATCTATACCTAGATGACTGGCTGATCAAAGCCATCTCTCTCACACAATGTCTCACCCACATTCAAGCCACATTAGACTGGCTTCACAAATTAGGGTTGTAAAGAAATGGCTCCCTGTTGCAGTTACCCCCCACTTTTTGCCTGATACTGATGCTGACTTGACTGAGAAGTGTGCTGGGACCCTGCTAACCAGGCCCCAGCACCAGTGTTCTTTCACCTAAAATGTACTTTTGATTCCACAATTGGCACACCCTGGCATCCAGATAAGTCCCTTGTAACTGGTACCTCTGGTACCAAGGGCCCTGATGCCAGGGAAGGTCTCTAAGGGCTACAGCATGTATTATGCCACCCTAGAGACCCCTCACTCAGCACAGACACACTGCTTACCAGCTTGTGTGTGCTAGTGAGAACAAAATGAGTAAGTCGACATGGCACTCCCCTCAGGGTGCCATGCCAGCCTCTCACTGCCTATGCAGTATAGGTAAGACACCCCTCTAGCAGGCCTTACAGCCCTAAGGCAGGGTGCACTATACCATAGGTGAGGGTACCAGTGCATGAGCACTGTACCCCTACAGTGTCTAAGCAAAACCTTAGACATTGTAAGTGCAGGGTAGCCATAAGAGTATATGGTCTGGGAGTCTGTTTTACATGAACTCCACAGCACCATAATGGCTACACTGAAAACTGGGAAGTTTGGTATCAAACTTCTCAGCACAATAAATGCACACTGATGCCAGTGTACATTTTATTGTAAAATACACCACAGAGGGCACCTTAGAGGTGCTCCCTGAAACTTAACCGACTATCTGTGTAGGCTGACTGGTTCCAGCAGCCTGCCACACTAGAGACCTGTTGCTGGCCCCATGGGGAGAGTGCCTTTGTCACTCTGAGGCCAGTAACAAAGCCTGCACTGGGTGGAGATGCTAACACCTCCCCCAGGCAGGAGCTGTAACACCTGGCGGTGAGCCTCAAAGGCTCACCCCTTTGTCACAGCACAGCAGGGCACTCCAGCTTAGTGGAGTTGCCCGCCCCCTCCGGCCACGGCCCCCACTTTTGGGGGCAAGGCTGGAGGGAACAAAGAAAGCAACAAGGAGGAGTCACTGACCAGTCAGGACAGCCCCTAAGGTGTCCTGAGCTGAAGTGACTCTAACTTTGAGAAATCCTCCATCTTGCAGATGGAGGATTCCCCCAATAGGATTAGGGATGTGCCCCCCTCCCCTTGGGAGGAGGCACAAAGAGGGTGTACCCACCCTCAGGGCTAGTAGCCATTGGCTACTAACCCCCCAGACCTAAACACGCCCTTAAATTTAGTATTTAAGGGCTCTCCCTGAACCTAGAAACTTGATTCCTGCAACAACAAGAAGAAGGACTGCCTAGCTGAAAACCCCTGCAGAGGAAGACCAGAAGACAACAACTGCCTTGGCTCCAGAAACTCACCGGCCTGTCTCCTGCCTTCCAAAGAACTCTGCTCCAGCGACACCTTCCAAAGGGACCAGCGACCTCTGAATCCTCTGAGGACTGCCCTGCTTCGACGACGACAAGAAACTCCCGAGGACAGCGGACCTGCTCCAAAAAGACTGCAACTTTATCCAAAGGAGCAGCTTTAAAGAACCCTGCAATCTCCCCGCAAGAAGCGTGAGACTTGCAACACTGCACCCGGCGACCCCGACTCGGCTGGTGGAGAACCAACACCTCAGGGAGGACCCCCGGACTACTCTACGACTGTGAGTACCAAAACCTGTCCCCCCTGAGCCCCCACAGCGCCGCCTGCAGAGGGAATCCCGAGGCTTCTCCTGACCGCAACTCTCTGAAACCTAAGTCCCGACGCCTGGAAAAGACCCTGCACCCGCAGCCCCCAGGACCTGAAGGACCGGACTTTCACTGCAGAAGTGACCCCCAGGAGTCCCTCTCCCTTGCCCAAGTGGAGGTTTCCCCGAGGAAGCCCCCCCTTGCCTGCCTGCAGCGCTGAAGAGATCCCTTGATCTCTCATTGACTTCCATTGCGAACCCGACGCTTGTTCTAACACTGCACCCGGCCGCCCCCGCGCCGCTGAGGGTGAAATTTCTGTGTGGGCTTGTGTCCCCCCCGGTGCCCTACAAAACCCCCCTGGTCTGCCCTCCGAAGACGCGGGTACTTACCTGCTGGCAGACTGGAACCGGGGCACCCCCTTCTCTCCATTGAAGCCTATGCGTTTTGGGCACCACTTTGAGCTCTGCACCTGACCGGCCCTGAGCTGCTGGTGTGGTAACTTTGGGGTTGCTCTCAACCCCCAACGGTGGGCTACCTTGGACCAAGAACTGAACCCTGTAGGTGTCTTACTTACCTGGTAAAACTAACAAAAACTTACCTCCCCCAGGAACTGTGAAAATTGCACTAAGTGTCCACTTTTAAAATAGCTATTGGTGAATAACTTGAAAAGTATACATGCAATTGAAATGATTCAAAGTTCCTAATGTACTTACCTGCAATACCTTTCAAACAAGATATTACATGTTAAATTTGAACCTGTGGTTCTTAAAATAAACTAAGAAAAGATATTTTTCTATACAAAACCTATTGGCTGGATTTGTCTCTGAGTGTGTGTACCTCATTTATTGTCTATGTGTATGTACAACAAATGCTTAACACTACTCCTTGGATAAGCCTACTGCTCGACCACACTACCACAAAATAGAGCATTAGTATTATCTCTTTTTACCACTATTTTACCTCTAAGGGGAACCCTTGGACTCTGTGCATGCTATTCCTTACTTTGAAATAGCACATACAGAGCCAACTTCCTACAAGGGTTTACAATCAATTTTCAAAAGTCACATCTCACCCCACTTCAGGTACAGCCTTACCTTGGGGGCAGTAGTCAATACTCAGCTAGGCATAGCTTACCCAAATACAGCAAGAATGCACTGCTTCTTCACTTTAGCCCCAATCAACAAGTCACAATGAAATCAATCATGAGACTTCTGGGAATGATGACTTCTTGCATTACAATAGTGCCACATTCACATCTTCATGTGCGCCCATTGCAGGAATGCCTATCACCCCAATGGTCTCAAGTACACGGTCATTTACAGTATCTAGTGTTGTTAGACAACTGCATTTTTCGCTCGCTGCAATGGGGGAACAAAAAAACATCTTCAAAGGGCTGCCATTTCTGGCACCTGTTCCACAGGTCGTTTTGATAACGGGCGTTTCCCAGGCGGGGTGGGAGTCTCACCTCTAAGGCCTCACAATACAGGGTCTTTGGGATCAGACTCACTATTGCACATCAACTTTCTAGAGTTGCTAGTTGTTTATCTAGCACTCAAGGCCTTTGTGATGCATCTCATCAACACAGTAGTCCTCATCTGCACAAACAACGTGACAGCCATGTTTTAGCTGTAGAAGGGGGGGGGGGCACACTCACTATAGTTGTCGTGCTTTGCACAGACAATTGGGCACTGGGATATTTGTCACAACATTTACCTGTTAGTGGAACACCTCCCAGGGTCACAACAATTTTGCTGACCTCAGCAGGATGTGGCAACAAGTCCACAAGTTTGAAACTCCACCCCAGAGTCCTCCAACTGTACTTCCAAAAGTAGGGATTTCCAGACATGAATCTATTTGCAACAAAGGAAAACACAAAATGCCCAGACTTCTCCTCCAGATTCCCACATCTTCAATCCAAGGGCAATTCTCTATGGATGAACTGGTCATGGATATTTGCCTACGTTTTTCCACCTCGCCCTCTCCTTCCATATGTGGTTTGGCAGCTCAGGCAAACTTCTCTCACACTAATTCTAGTGGCACCCACATGGGCAAGCCAAGCATGGTTCACCAATCTACTGGACCCATCAGTAGCGCCTCACAAGAAGCATCCCCTCAACCCAGACCTTCTCACTCAGAACCAAGTTTAGATCAGGCACCCAAATCCCAAGGAGTTGAATCTTGCAATTTGGCTCCTGAAGTCATACTATTAGGGTATTGAAATCTACCTAAAGAATGTATAGACATCCTTAAAGAAGCATGCACATCAACCACTAGATCATCTTATGTAGCAAAGTGGAGACACTTTGTTCACTATTGCATTTCTAAAAACTGGGATCCTTTCCAAGTGTCGGTACAAAATATCATTTTGATCTTCTCTATTTGCAAAAAGCAAACATGGCATATACTTCTATAAGATTACATTTAGCAGCCGTAGCTGCTTAGCTTCAAAACAGACAATTCTCTTTTTAACATCCCGGTCATAGAGGCTTGAAGAACTAAAAAAGAGTAATACCACCAAGTTTACCTCCAATACCTTCTTGGAATCTTAATGTTCGATGGCAGGTGTAGCTGCATGTACACATGCTATGCATAGCTCTTCCGAAATCTAGTGTTGGGCTCGGAGTGTTACAAGTTGTTTTTCTTCAGAGTTTTTCGGAGTCACAGGGTCGAGTGACTCCTCCTCTCGGTTACTCCATTTATGCCCTCTGCAGTTTCTTTCGTGGAAAGCAGCCTTCTTGGATGTAATCACTTCTCTGAAACGTGTAAGTGAGCTCCAGGCATTTACATTACAAGAACAATTTGTCCAAATACATATAGATAAAGTGGTTCTTCAGACTAACTCAAAAATTCTACCAAAGGTACTATTTCAATTCCATCTCAAACTGAGTTGCTGTTTTTTTTAATCACAACCTGATTGAGTTTCCGAAAGAGCCCTACACACGTTAAGTGTGAAAAGAGCCTTTATATTCTATAATGATAGAACTAAAACATTCAGAACTTTTTGTTGCTTTTTCTCAACCACCTAAAGGTAACTCTGTTACTAAATCCATCATAGCTAGATGGATTGTTAAATGTATCCAAACTTGTTATTCAAAAGCTAAGAGGCCACTACCTATTAGCCCTAGAGCACAGTCGACACGTAAGAAAGGTGCATCCATGGTATTTCTAGGGAACATATCTATAGCTGACATTTGTAAGGCAGCTATGTGGTCAACACCACACACTTTCACTAAAAAGAATTGTATGGATGTTTTAGTACACAAACAAGCTAACGTAAGTCAGGCAGTGCTGCGTACTCTGTTTCAAAGCTCTGTAACACCCACAGGTTAGCCACTGCTTCTTGGGAGGCACATGTGTATCTACAGTCACACATGCCATCAAATGAAAAATGTTACCCAGTTTGTGGCATGTAGTGCTGTAGATTCCCATGTGCCCATCGGCTGTCACCCCCCCCACCCCGAACACGTGGCCATTAGTCATTTGATATACATTCTCATGCATGGTTATTTCACTTGCTTATCTTAATATTACTCTCCATACATCACCTCCTGTGGGAAAACAATCTGAAGATGGAGTTGAGGACCATGCACATTACCAGCTAGAGGAGGGGTCACTGTACCTCATGACTCAAAAGAAGTTTCGAACCAAAACAACTTGCAACCTTCGGGACCCAACATTAGATGGTGTAAGTAGGCAGAGCATGTGAATCTACAGCACTTAATGCCACAAACAGATGCTTATTGGATAAGGAACATTTTCCTTACTCAGTAAGCATCTGTTTGTGGCATGTAGTGCTGTAGGTTCACATGCACCCTCCCTGGATGCCTGTGGCCATTCCAGTTACATAATTGTAGGAAGTTGGCTCTATATATATATATATATATACTATTTCAAAGTAAGAAATAGTGTGCACAGAGTCCAAGGGTCCCCCTTCGAGGTAAGATAGTGGCAAAAGTAGATAATTCTAATGCTCTATTTTGTGGTAGTGTGGTCGAGCAGTAGGCTTATCAGAGGGTAGTGTTAAGCATTTGTTGTACACACACTGGCAATAAATGAGGAACACACACTCAAAGACGTACTCCAGGCCAATAGGTTTTTATATTGAAAAATCTTTCCTTAGTTTATTTTAAGAACCACAGGTTCAAGATTTACAGTTAATACTTTAAATGTTAGGTACTTCACTTAGATACTTTAGGAACTTTGAATGAAAACAATATCATGTACAGTCTTTGTAAAAAAGGCAAATAGCTATTTTCAAAAACACTTACAAGTCTCAGGCCTGGGGCATAGGCAGCCCACCTTTGGGGGTTCAAGGAAACCCCAAAGTTACCACACCAGCAGCTGAGGGACAGTCAGGTGCAGAGGTCAAAGAGGTGCCCAAAACACATAGGCGCCTATGGAGAACAGGGGTGCTCCGGTTCCAGTCTGCCAGCAGGTAAGTACCTGCGTCCTCGGGGGGGCAGACCAGGGGGGTTTTGTAAAGCAAGGGGGGGGTACACAAGTAGGCACACAAAACACACCTTCAGCGGCACAGGGGCGGCCGGGTGCAGTGTGCAACGCAGGCGTCTGGTTTTGTATAGGGTTCAATGGAGGGACCCGGGGGTCACTCTAGCGGTGCAGGCAGGCACAGGGGGGGGCTTCTCTGGGCAGCCACCACCTGGGCAAGGCAGAGGGTCGCCCGGGGTCACTCCTGCGTTGAAATTCGGTTCCTTCAGGTCCTGGGGGCTGTGGGTGCAGTGTTGGTGTCCGGTCCCTTGTTACAGGCAGTCGCGGTCAGGGGGAGCCCCCTGGATTCTCTCTGCAGGTGTCGCTGTGGGGCCTCAGGGGGGTCGTCTCTGGTTACTCACGGGCTCGCAGTTGCCAGGGAGTCCTCTCTGAGGTGTTTGTTCTCTGGATCTCGAGCCGGGGGCGTCGGGTGCAGTGTGTGAAGTCTCACGCTTCCGGTGGGAAACGTGAAGTCTTTGGAAGTTGCTTCTTTGTTGCAAAGCAGTAGCTGGTTTAGAACAGGGCCGCTGTTCACAGGAGTTTCTTGGTTCTTTAGTCCAGGGCAGTCCTCTAAGGCTTCAGAGGTCGCTTGTCCCTGTCTGGTGCGTCGCTAGAGCAGGTTTTCAAAGTTGGAGACCAGCTGTTAGGGCTGGGGCCAAAGCAGTTGTCGTCTTCCTCCTTCTCTGCAGACTTGTAGGTCAGCAGTCCTTCTTGTTTCTTCAGGTTGCAGTAATCTGATTTCCTGGGTTCTGGGGTGCCCCTAAATGCTCAATTTAGGGGTGTGTTTAGGTCTGGGAGGGCAGTAGCCAATGGCTACTGTCCTTGAGAGTGGCTACACCCTCTTTGTGCCCCCCCCCCTGAGGGGAGGGGGGCACATCCCTAATCCTATTGGGGGAATCCTCCAAAACCAAGATGGAGGATTTCTGAAGGCAGGGGTCACCTCAGCTCAGGACACATTAGGGGCTGTCCTGACTGGTGGGTGACTCCTCCTTGTTTTTCTCATTATCTCCCCTGGTCTTCCCGCCAAAAGTGGGGGCTGTGTCCAGGGGGCGGGCATCTCCACTAGCTGAAGTGCCCTGGGGCATTGTAACACGAAGCCTGAGTCTTTAAGGCTCACTGCTAGGTGTTACAGTTCCTGCAGGGGGGAGGTGTGAAGCACCTCCACCCAGAGCAGGCTTTTGTATCTGTCCTCAGAGAGCACAAAGGCTCTCACCACAGGGGGGCAGAAACTCATCTCTCAGCAGCAGGCTGGCACAGACCAGTCAGTCCTGCACTGAAGGATTGGGTAAAATACAGGGGGCATGTCTAAGATGCCCTCTGTGTGCAATTTTTAATAAATGCAACACTGGCATCAGTGTGGGTTTATTATTCTGAGAAGTTTGATAACAAACTTCCCAGTATTCAGTGTAGCCATTATGGAGCTGTGGAGTTCGTTTTTGACAAACTCCCAGACCATATACTTAATATGGCCACACTGTGCTTACAATGTCTAAGAATGGACTTAAACATTGTAGGGGCATATTGCTCATGCAGCTATGCCCTCACCTGTGGTATAGTGCACCCTGCCTTAGGGCTGTAAGGCCCGCTAGAGGGGTGACATACCCATGCCACAGGCAGCATTTTGTGTGCATGGCACCCTGAGGGGGATGCCATGTCGACTTTGCCTTTTTCTCCCCACCAACAAACACAATCTGCAATGACAGTGTGCATGTGTTAGCTGAGGGGTCCCTCACGGTGGCACAACATATGCTGCAGCCCTTAGGGACCTTCCCTGCAGACTCAGGCCAGAAGACCAGTCTGGCTGAACCAACAGCGGAGCTCAGGCCTCACGATGCTCCTTCACAGGGAGGCACCCGTGGTCCTCTTCTTGCCTGCACCCCCGGGTCCCTCTATTGATTCTAATACAAAAACCGCCATCTGCCCCCCCCCCCCCCCCCCCCCCCCCCCCCCCATATGCACTACAAAAACCCTCCTGGTCTGCCCTCTGAGGATGCTGGTACTTAGCTGCTGGCAGACTGGAACCGGAGCACCGCTGTTCTTCGTAGGCTCTATGTGTTTTGGGCACCTCTTTGACCTCTGGTAACTTTGGTGTTGCCTTGAACCCCCAATGGTGGGCTGCCTATGCCCAGGAACTTGAATTTGTAAGTGCCTTACTTACCTGAAACACTAACCATTACTTACCTCCCTCAGGAACTGTTTTTTTTTTTTTTTTTGCACTGTGTCCACTTTTAAAATAGCTTATTGCCATTTTAACTAAAACTGTGTATGTTACTGCTCTAATTCAAAGTTCCTAACTTATCTGTGTGGAGGACCTTGCATTTTATGTATTTACTTCAAAATTTGAACTTGTGGTTCTAAAATTAAAGAAAATATATTTTTCTATATAAAAACTGTTGGCCTGGAGTTAAGTCTTTTAGTGTGTGTTCCTCATTTATTGCCTGTGTGTGTACAGAAATGCTAACACTACCCTCTGATAAGCCTACTGCTCAACCACACTACCACAAAATAGAGCATTAGAATTATCTAATTTTGCCGCTATCTTACCTCTAAGGGGAACCCTTGGACTCTGTGTACACTATCTGTAGGAAGTTGGCTCTGTATGTGCTATTTCAAAGTAAGGAATAGCATGCACAGAGTCCAAGGGTTCCCCTTAGAGGTAAAATAGTGGTAAAAATAGATAATACTAATGCTCTATTTTGTGGTAGTGTGGTCGAGCAGTAGGCTTATCCAAGGAGTAGTGTTAAGCATTTGTTGCACATACACATAGACAATAAATGAGGTACACACACTCAGAGACAAATCCAGCCAATAGGTTTTTGTATAGAAAAATATCTTTTCTTAGTTTATTTTAAGAACCACAGGTTCAAATTCTACATGTAATATCTCATTCGAAAGGTATTGCAGGTAAGTACTTTAGGAACTTCAAATCATCAAAATTGCATGTATACTTTTCAAGTTATTGACAAATAGCTGTTTTAAAAGTGGACACTTAGTGCAATTTTCACAGTTCCTAGGGGAGGTAAGTATTGGTTAGGTTAACCAGGTAAGTAAGACACTTACAGGGCTTAGTTCTTGGTCCAAGGTAGCCCACCGTTGGGGGTTCAGAGCAACCCCAAAGTCACCACACCAGCAGCGCAGGGCCGGTCAGGTGCAGAGTTCAAAGTGGTGCCCAAAACGCATAGGCTAGAATGGAGAGAAGGGGGTGCCCCGGTTCCGGTCTGCTTGCAGGTAAGTACCCGCGTCTTCGGAGGGCAGACCAGGGGGGTTTTGTAGGGCACCGGGGGGGACACAAGCCCACACAGAAATTTCACCCTCAGCAGCGCGGGGGCGGCCGGGTGCAGTGTAGAAACAAGCGTCGGGTTTGTAATGTTAGTCTATGAGAGATCTCGGGATCTCTTCAGCGCTGCAGGCAGGCAAGGGGGGGATTCCTCGGGGAAACCTCCACTTGGGCAAGGGAGAGGGACTCCTGGGGGTCACTTCTCCAGTGAAAGTCCGGTCCTTCAGGTCCTGGGGGCTGCGGGTGCAGGGTCTCTCCCAGGCGTCGGGACTTTAGGTTCAAAGAGTCGCGGTCAGGGGAAGCCTCGGGATTCCCTCTGCAGGCGGCGCTGTGGGGGCTCAGGGGGGACAGGTTTTGGTACTCACAGTATCAGAGTAGTCCTGGGGTCCCTCCTGAGGTGTTGGATCGCCACCAGCCGAGTCGGGGTCGCCGGGTGCAGTGTGGCAAGTCTCACGCTTCTTGCGGGGAGCTTGCAGGGTTCTTTAAAGCTGCTGGAAACAAAGTTGCAGCTTTTCTTGGAGCAGGTCCGCTGTCCTCGGGAGTTTCTTGTCTTTTCGAAGCAGGGGCAGTCCTCAGAGGATGTCGAGGTCGCTGGTCCCTTTGGAAGGCGTCGCTGGAGCAGGATCTTTGGAAGGCAGGAGACAGGCCGGTGAGTTTCTGGAGCCAAGGCAGTTGTCGTCTTCTGGTCTTCCGCTGCAGGGGTTTTCAGCTGGGCAGTCCTTCTTCTTGTTGCAGGAATCTAAACTTCTAGGGTTCAGGGTAGCCCTTAAATACTAAATTTAAGGGCGTGTTTAGGTCTGGGGGGTTAGTAGCCAATGGCTACTAGCCCTGAGGGTGGGTACACCCTCTTTGTGCCTCCTCCCAAGGGGAGGGGGTCACAATCCTAACCCTATTGGGGGAATCCTCCATCTGCAAGATGGAGGATTTCTAAAAGTTAGAGTCACCTCAGCTCAGGACACCTTAGGGGCTGTCCTGACTGGCCAGTGACTCCTCCTTGTTGCTTTCTTTGTTCCCTCCAGCCTTGCCGCCAAAAGTGGGGGCTGTGGCCGGAGGGGGCGGGCAACTCCACTAAGCTGGGTGCCCTGCTGGGCTGTGACAAAGGGGTGAGCCTTTGAGGCTCACCGCCAGGTGTCACAGCTCCTGCCTGGGGGAGGTGTTAGCATCTCCACCCAGTGCAGGCTTTGTTACTGGCCTCAGAGTGACAAAGGCACTCTCCCCATGGGGCCAGCAACATGTCTCTGGTGTGGCAGGCTGCTGGAACTAGTCAGCCTACACAGACAGTCGGTTAAGTTTCAGGGGGCACCTCTAAGGTGCCCTCTGGGGTGTGTTTTGCAATAAAATGTACACTGGCATCAGTGTGCATTTATTGTGCTGAGAAGTTTGATACCAAACTTCCCAGTTTTCAGTGTAGCCATTATGGTGCTGTGGAGTTCGTGTAAAACAGACTCCCAGACCATATACTCTTATGGCTACCCTGCACTTACAATGTCTAAGGTTTTGTTTAGACACTGTAGGGGCACAGTGCTCATGCACTGGTACCCTCACCTATGGTATAGTGCACCCTGCCTTAGGGCTGTAAGGCCTGCTAGAGGGGTGTCTTACCTATACTGCATAGGCAGTGAGAGGCTGGCATGGCACCCTGAGGGGAGTGCCATGTCGACTTACTCATTTTGTTCTCACTAGCACACACAGGCTTGTAAGCAGTGTGTCTGTGCTGAGTGAGGGGTCTCTAGGGTGGCATAAGACATGCTGCAGCCCTTAGAGACCTTCCTTGGCATCAGGGCCCTTGGTACTAGCAGTACCAGTTACAAGGGACTTATCTGAATGCCAGGGTGTGCCAATTGTGGATACAATGGTACATTTTAGGTGAAGGAACACTGGTGCTGGGGCCTGGTTAGCAGGGTCCCAGCACTCTTCTCAGTCAAGTCAGCATCAGTATCAGGCAAAAAGTGGGGGGTAACTGCAACAGGGAGCCATTTCTTTACACAAGCCCCCCCCAGCCCACAGGCCAGGAGACTCAGCCCAAGCTGGGAGAGTCTTCCTAGTCTGTCAGGCGAGGAAGAGTAGGAGAAATAGGCTGGTTAGTTGCAGGGCCTACTCTGCCTTACATCCTTCTGTTCAGGTCATTCCCTTTGGGGAACTGACCTACTTCCACAGTGATAGGGCCTAGTCTGAATTGCCTCTTGTCTGCCTCTTCAATGTCTCCACCCATTCTTTCTATTTTGGTCTTAGAGGTATCCACCTCTGCTAACCTTATCTTGGCCAGGGTTACCCCTAGCTTACCCAGAGAGGTTACCCAGAGCTGGAGTAACCCCACCATGACCAATAGGGTCAGGGGGCCTAACTTGCTATTTGGCATGGGGTCAGACCACCATGCTAAGGATAGTGCAGCCATAAAGGCTAACACCCAGCAGAGGCCACTGACAGCTGTCAGTGCCCAGAACCACACCTTTAGCTCTTCACCTAAAAGGGAAGGGGCTAAGTTACAGGCCTCTTTGGGTTCAGGTTGCCTGTCTGCTGTATTAGAGTGGGGGGTTACCACATCTTGTAGTAAACACCCTTCTTCCACTCTTTCTTCTGTTAGCTGAGGAGCCACCCACTCAGGTTTAACAGTTGCCTGACTAGCCAGGACTTCTTGTGGGTCAGGTTGGACTTTATCAGGGCCATTTTTGGAGTTCTCCCCTACTGGAGCAGAATCTCCTTGGCTTGCTGTAACCTTGGCTAAAGGTTGTCCACCCTTCCTACTCTGTTTTCTTTTCTTCTTCTTCTGGGGCCTGCTTGCATTTACTGCAGAGGCAGGACTTCCAGAATCCTTGGGAGAGGACTGGCACTGGACCAGTTCCTCTCTTGGGCTCTGACTAACCTCTGGGTAGTCATTTCCAAGGAGACAATCAAGGGGGAGGTCTGTACTGACTACTACCCTTCTCCAGCTAAGAGTGCCACCCACTTCTATGGGTACTAAAGCCACAGGCCTCTTAGTGACCCTGTCTAGGCTAACTCTTACCCTGGCAGTCTCACCTGGGATGTACTGGTTTGAGAGCACCAGCCTGTCATGCACAATAGTGTGACTGGCACAAGTGTCTCTCAGGGCAGTGGTTGGGATTCCATTCACCAGTAGGTGGTGGAAGTGTCTACTTCCCTCTGGAATCTCCAACTCACCTGTTGGGCCCTGTTTCCAGTTGAAGGCTATGAAGACCTCCTCATCTGAGGAGTCATCTCCCATGGCTACACTGGTTACCCCTGGAATTTTGTTCTGGGGTTTGTTTTTGGGACACGAAGTGTCCTTGGTGTGGTGCCCAGACTGTTTACAGTTGTGGCACCATGCCTTAGTGGCATCCCAGTTCTTACCCTGGTACCCACCTTTGTTTTGGGTTGTGTCTTGGGGCCCACCCACCTGTTCTGGTTTTTGGGGGCCTACAGAGGACTCTTTTTCTTTGTTTCTAGTGTCACCCACCTTCTCCTGGGGAGTTTTTGTAACCCCTTTCTTTTGGTCACCCCCAGTGGAAGTTTTGGTTACCCTAGTCTTGTCCCAGTGGTCTGCCTTCTTTCCCAATTCTTGGGGAGAAATTGGACCTAGGTCTACCAGATACTGATGCAACTTTTCATTGAAGCAGTTACTTAAAATGTGTTCTTTCATAAACAAATTATAAAGCCCAACATAGTCACACACTTCATTTCCAGTTAACCAACCATCTAGTGTTTTTACTGAGTAGTCTACAAAAGCAACCCAGGTCTGGCTCGAGGATTTTTGAGCCCCCCTGAATCTAATTCTATACTCCTCAGTGGAGAATCCAAAGCCCTCAATCAGGGTACCCTTCATGAGGTCATAAGATTCTGCATCTTTTCCAGAGAGTGTGAGGAGTCTATCCCTACACTTTCCAGTGAACATTTCCCAAAGGAGAGCACCCCAGTGAGATCTGTTCACTTTTCTGGTTACACAAGCCCTCTCAAAAGCTGTGAACCATTTGGTGATGTCATCACCATCTTCATATTTTGTTACAATCCCTTTGGGGATTTTTAGGATGTCAGGAGAATCTCTGACCCTATTTAAGTTGCTGCCACCATTGATGGGACCTAGGCCCATCTCTTTTCTTTCCCTTTCTATGGCTAGGAGCTGCTTTTCCAAAGCCAATCTTTTGACCATCCTGGCTAACAGGGGGTCATCTTCACTGAGAGCATCCTCAGTGATTTCAGAAATGCTGGACCTTCCTGTGAGGGAAGCAACATTTCTGACTATCATTTTTGGAGACAGGGCTTGAGAGGCCCTGGTCTCCCTATTTAGGACTGGAAGGGGGGAATTGCCCTCCAAGTCACTAATTTCTTCCTCTGTGAAGTCATCCTCAGAGGGGTTGGCTTTTTCAAACTCTGCCAACAGCTCCTGGAGCTGAATTTTGGTTGGTCTGGAGCCAATGGTTATTTTCTTTATATTACAGAGAGACCTTAGCTCCCTCATCTTAAGATGGAGGTAAGGTGTGGTGTCGAGTTCCACCACCTGCATCTCTGTATCAGACATTATTCTGCTAAGAGTTGGAATACTTTTTTAAGAATCTAAAACTGTTTCTAGAATCTAATTCAAACTTTTAACAAACTTTTAAACTCTAAAAAGACAATGCTAAACAGGGACTTAACACACAAGGCCCTAGCAGGACTTTTAAGAATTTAGAAAACTTTTCAAATTGCAAAAATCAATTTCTAATGACAATTTTGGAATTTGTCGTGTGATCAGGTATTGGCTGAGTAGTCCAGCAAATGCAAAGTCTTGTACCCCACCGCTGATCCACCAATGTAGGAAGTTGGCTCTGTATGTGCTATTTCAAAGTAAGGAATAGCATGCACAGAGTCCAAGGGTTCCCCTTAGAGGTAAAATAGTGGTAAAAATAGATAATACTAATGCTCTATTTTGTGGTAGTGTGGTCGAGCAGTAGGCTTATCCAAGGAGTAGTGTTAAGCATTTGTTGCACATACACATAGACAATAAATGAGGTACACACACTCAGAGACAAATCCAGCCAATAGGTTTTTGTATAGAAAAATATCTTTTCTTAGTTTATTTTAAGAACCACAGGTTCAAATTCTACATGTAATATCTCATTCGAAAGGTATTGCAGGTAAGTACTTTAGGAACTTCAAATCATCAAAATTGCATGTATACTTTTCAAGTTATTGACAAATAGCTGTTTTAAAAGTGGACACTTAGTGCAATTTTCACAGTTCCTAGGGGAGGTAAGTATTGGTTAGGTTAACCAGGTAAGTAAGACACTTACAGGGCTTAGTTCTTGGTCCAAGGTAGCCCACCGTTGGGGGTTCAGAGCAACCCCAAAGTCACCACACCAGCAGCGCAGGGCCGGTCAGGTGCAGAGTTCAAAGTGGTGCCCAAAACGCATAGGCTAGAATGGAGAGAAGGGGGTGCCCCGGTTCCGGTCTGCTTGCAGGTAAGTACCCGCGTCTTCGGAGGGCAGACCAGGGGGGTTTTGTAGGGCACCGGGGGGGACACAAGCCCACACAGAAATTTCACCCTCAGCAGCGCGGGGGCGGCCGGGTGCAGTGTAGAAACAAGCGTCGGGTTTGTAATGTTAGTCTATGAGAGATCTCGGGATCTCTTCAGCGCTGCAGGCAGGCAAGGGGGGGATTCCTCGGGGAAACCTCCACTTGGGCAAGGGAGAGGGACTCCTGGGGGTCACTTCTCCCGTGAAAGTCCGGTCCTTCAGGTCCTGGGGGCTGCGGGTGCAGGGTCTCTCCCAGGCGTCGGGACTTTAGGTTCAAAGAGTCGCGGTCAGGGGAAGCCTCGGGATTCCCTCTGCAGGCGGCGCTGTGGGGGCTCAGGGGGGACAGGTTTTGGTACTCACAGTATCAGAGTAGTCCTGGGGTCCCTCCTGAGGTGTTGGATCGCCACCAGCCGAGTCGGGGTCGCCGGGTGCAGTGTGGCAAGTCTCACGCTTCTTGCGGGGAGCTTGCAGGGTTCTTTAAAGCTGCTGGAAACAAAGTTGCAGCTTTTCTTGGAGCAGGTCCGCTGTCCTCGGGAGTTTCTTGTCTTTTCGAAGCAGGGGCAGTCCTCAGAGGATGTCGAGGTCGCTGGTCCCTTTGGAAGGCGTCGCTGGAGCAGGATCTTTGGAAGGCAGGAGACAGGCCGGTGAGTTTCTGGAGCCAAGGCAGTTGTCGTCTTCTGGTCTTCCGCTGCAGGGGTTTTCAGCTGGGCAGTCCTTCTTCTTGTTGCAGGAATCTAAACTTCTAGGGTTCAGGGTAGCCCTTAAATACTAAATTTAAGGGCGTGTTTAGGTCTGGGGGGTTAGTAGCCAATGGCTACTAGCCCTGAGGGTGGGTACACCCTCTTTGTGCCTCCTCCCAAGGGGAGGGGGTCACAATCCTAACCCTATTGGGGGAATCCTCCATCTGCAAGATGGAGGATTTCTAAAAGTTAGAGTCACCTCAGCTCAGGACACCTTAGGGGCTGTCCTGACTGGCCAGTGACTCCTCCTTGTTGCTTTCTTTGTTCCCTCCAGCCTTGCCGCCAAAAGTGGGGGCCGTGGCCGGAGGGGGCGGGCAACTCCACTAAGCTGGAGTGCCCTGCTGGGCTGTGACAAAGGGGTGAGCCTTTGAGGCTCACCGCCAGGTGTCACAGCTCCTGCCTGGGGGAGGTGTTAGCATCTCCACCCAGTGCAGGCTTTGTTACTGGCCTCAGAGTGACAAAGGCACTCTCCCCATGGGGCCAGCAACATGTCTCTGGTGTGGCAGGCTGCTGGAACTAGTCAGCCTACACAGACAGTCGGTTAAGTTTCAGGGGGCACCTCTAAGGTGCCCTCTGGGGTGTGTTTTGCAATAAAATGTACACTGGCATCAGTGTGCATTTATTGTGCTGAGAAGTTTGATACCAAACTTCCCAGTTTTCAGTGTAGCCATTATGGTGCTGTGGAGTTCGTGTAAAACAGACTCCCAGACCATATACTCTTATGGCTACCCTGCACTTACAATGTCTAAGGTTTTGTTTAGACACTGTAGGGGCACAGTGCTCATGCACTGGTACCCTCACCTATGGTATAGTGCACCCTGCCTTAGGGCTGTAAGGCCTGCTAGAGGGGTGTCTTACCTATACTGCATAGGCAGTGAGAGGCTGGCATGGCACCCTGAGGGGAGTGCCATGTCGACTTACTCATTTTGTTCTCACTAGCACACACAGGCTTGTAAGCAGTGTGTCTGTGCTGAGTGAGGGGTCTCTAGGGTGGCATAAGACATGCTGCAGCCCTTAGAGACCTTCCTTGGCATCAGGGCCCTTGGTACTAGCAGTACCAGTTACAAGGGACTTATCTGAATGCCAGGGTGTGCCAATTGTGGATACAATGGTACATTTTAGGTGAAGGAACACTGGTGCTGGGGCCTGGTTAGCAGGGTCCCAGCACTCTTCTCAGTCAAGTCAGCATCAGTATCAGGCAAAAAGTGGGGGGTAACTGCAACAGGGAGCCATTTCTTTACACAATCTCTTACTTTGAGATAGTATATACAGAGCCAACTTCCTACAGCATTCAATGCTGGTTTGCACTCTGAACTCAGCCACCCGTGTGCTGCTGACGGTGTACTTTGGGTGCTGCCTTGGGCCTTGTCCACTACTCACCTTAACCCCAGGAGTTTGGTCTTGTAAGTCGCTGTACTTTACCTGCTTGCAGAACTTGTTTTTCCTTGCATAGGATAACATTGCAGAACTCAGAAATAGCAGGGTGTCCACTTTTTAATGTGAAAATAATTATTTCAAAACATACTTATATCAACTATTTTTCTCTGATGCCTAAACATATATAAAGATACTTGCTATTTTTATAAACTGGTGTGGATCTCCTTCTTGAGTTGTCTCATTTATTGACTATTGTGTGTATTTGTAGATGTCTTGCACTCCTCTGTGTTCAGCTTAAGGCTGCTCGACCACACTACTCCTAAATATAGCTATTTGGGATTGCAGGGCAAGCCCTTTCCACTCATTAAGGAACCCCTGCATCCTTTACACGTTATTCACATACCACATAAAGGGCCAGCTTCCTACACTTGTTGCTTGACTCAATTTAACTAAGTGGCAAACAGTTTTCAAGATGACAATTGTAAGGAAATGCATTCCTTGGCATGGTTACCTCCTGACTTTTTGCCTTTTGTTGATGCCAGTTATGATTGGAAGTGTGCTGGGACCCTGCTAACCAGGCCCCAGCACCAGTGTTCTTTCCCTAAACTGTACCTTTGTTCCCACAATTGGCACAGCCCTGGCACACAGATAAGTCCCTTGTAAATGGTACCCCTGGTACCAAGGGCCCTGTTGCCATGGAAGGTCTCTAAGGGCTCCAGCATGTCTTATGCCACCCTGGGGACCCCTCACTCAGCACATACACACTGCCTCTCAGCTTGTGTGTGCTGGTGGGAGGAAAATGACTAAGGGGGTCATTCCGACCCCGGCGGGCGCTGCCCGCCGGGCGGAAACCTCCAAAAGACCGCACCGCAGTCAAATGACCGCGGGGGTCATTACAACTTTCCCGCTGGGCCGGCGGGCAATCTCCAAAAGATCACCCGCCGGCCCAGCGGGAAAGCCCCTGCAAAGAGGAAGCCGGCTCCGAATAGAGCCGGCGGATTTGCAGGGGTGCGCGACGGGTGCAGTGGCACCCGTCACGATTTTCAGTGTCTGCAAAGCAGACACTGAAAATCTTTGTGGGGCCCTGTTAGGGGGCCCCTGCACTGCCCATGCCAGTGGCATGGGCAGTGCAGGGGCCCCCAGGTGCCCCACGACACCCGTTCCCGCCAGCCTCTTCCTGGCGGTGTAATCCGCCAGGAACAGGCTGGCGGGAAGGGGGTCGGAATCCCCATGGCAGCGCTGCAAGCAGCGCTGCCATGGAGGATTCCCTGGGCCAGGGGAAAACCGGCGGGAAACCGCTGGTTCCCCTTTTCTGACCGCGGCTTTACCGCTGCGGTCAGAATGGCCCGGGAAGCACCGCCAGCCTGTTGGCGGTGCTTCCTCTGCCCTCCACCCTGGTGGTTTGAAAGCGCCAGGGTCGGAATGAGGGCCTAAGTCTACATGGCACTCCCCTCAGAGTGCCATGCCCACCTCCGACTGCCTTTGGCATAGGTAAGTCTCCCCTCTAGCAGGCCTTACAGCCCTAAGGCAGGGTGCACTATACCACAGGTGAGGGCATATGTGCATGAGCACTATGCCCCTACAGTGTCTAAGCAAAACCTTAGACATTGTAAGTGCAGGGTAGCCATACAGTATCTGGACCTGCATCCCACTGCGCCTAAAGCTTGCCTTGTCAGTTGTTCTTGTCTTTAAAGAGAACGCCATCCAAAACCGAAAATAACATGAACTCCTAGAGTCAAATCCTCTAGCCAATACGACTCCACCCCACTACCCTTACCTACTGCTACTGCAGGCATTGTTCACAACCCTCTTTTCTTTTCATCAGTGCACTTTCTTCCTTTCTAATTGAACTATATACATTCTTTGATTTTTAACGTAATATACATTCACGGAGCTTAGTTTAAAATAAATTAACCTTACTAAATACCAGTGCATGTGTTAAGTGAATTTTGAAACTGTTTTTCTTGTTTAGTGAGTTTTACTTCTAGCAGCTGGTGCCTGTAAGAATTGCATAGTATAAATGCCACACCCCTACCAGTTTCCAGGGCGAAAAGTGGCAAATTGTGTGAATTTATGTAACCGATTCACATTTTACCATTATGCTGTTGACAATGGAAGATATTTTGTATGGATTAAAGGAGGGACTTTGGTAAACATTGCTGTCTATAGTGCATTGATGCCATGCATTTTAGTCTAGTGAAGGTGACACTTTATTTCTATTTTTTTTTTTTTTTAGTTTTTTAGTCTGCTAATTTGATTTGCTGTGAATTGATGTGCAGTATCAACTTTCTCTTCGTGTTATGTCTGCTCTGAAACAATAGTGTTAGACTGATACATTCATCATCTTCCTGTATGTACTGCGGTACAGTTTAATTTTTTTTTTAATTTTTTTTTTAGATGGACTTCATAGTTCAGCAGAATTGTGGAATTCCTCTGGGCCAGTCAGCCAACCAACCTATGGAGCAATCCTGGGCAGCTCACCTCCCCCTCTTGCACAGACTGGCAGTTTCAGTAGTCTGCACCCACATGATCGGATGGTAAACTAGAAATCCTTTTAAAGACTCTCTATCACGTGATTGGGTTCAGTTTCAAATATATACTTTTTTTTTTTCTTTTTTTTTTCATGTTTTACCTTTTTGATGTGAATTTTGAAGCCTGCTATATGTAATATACAAAACACCTTGTATTTCAAAAGGTTTTCTGACTTGCTAGCGCCTCAGCACTCTTGATGAAATGCAGAGTTCAGGTCTTCCATCAATTTATCTTGGAAAAGAACAGGGCTAAAACAAATCCCCCGAAAGGAGGATGGAGTATAATCTGCAGAATGTGGGTATGTGCTGTAATTCTCAGACAGGGTGCAATAATTGTGCTTGAATTTGTAATCTAATGAAATCTTAGTAAAACCAATTTAAAGAATGTACATATTGTGTGTTAAGACAGATGTCCTTTCCATGACTCTGGGAAGCTGAGCTACCCATGCCCCTTGTAGTCATTTTATTGACAGCTCAGTATTGTTCCTCCAGTGAACTTGACTATAATGAATTGTTTGCCTGCTCTAGTGCGTTATGTGCTATCCTTTATTGTCCTCATCGGAGCTATGCTCCAATGTTGGGTAACATCCTTTGGATGCTCCATGTTGAGTGTGAGTGGCTACTGCCCTCTCTACTGAGTCTGAGAGTTACACAGTGGTGGCAGACTAAAGTCTTTTTTTCAACCTTTTATTTTCCACTAGTGAGTCTAACAATCGTGCAAGTCCACCCAAATGGTAAACATTTAGTATATGAGTGAGGACTGCACTCAAGAGGCCAGGCTTTGCTGAAATTGACAATGGTGGCATTGTTTGTTTTTATTTTTTTGGGGGGGGGAGGGGGGGAAGAGCTTCTCATCTGTACCTCGTTGGTAAAACAAGCATTCTCCTCCCACTGCTGGAAACTGCCCAATGAGGCAACCCATGTCTGGGGTCCTTGGCCTTCATCAAGTTTAGGATATGTATTCAGAGCCAGAGGTAGGAGGAATTAAGAAGAAAGATTTTAATAAGGCAAGTACATTGCCCTCCAAGAGAAGCACAGCAGTAAAATAAGAAGTTGCTCTAGTGGAAGAAGTCCAGGTATGTCCTATTTCAGGACTCCTTTGTAATCCAGTGTTAACTTCCACAGGACACAACTACACTAATTCTATAGCTATCACAGGTGAGTTTCCATACAAATGCTGCTGCCCTCTCGATGTGCTGGACCAGGGGAAGAAGCATTCAGGGAATCGGACACATCAAAAAGTTACCCCAAGAGTAGAGAAAAATATAGACTCCACTAAGGATGCTTAATGCATCAAGGGCAGTGCCAGGCAGACTCTAGTATAGTCTCTATGGCATGGAAGCGATCAAACACAACTGCAACAGTGGACCACCACTAAAGAGTTTAAGTGGGTGGAAATGGTGGGCGGGAAAATAGAATTTTCACCTTCAGTCCAATGGTAAATCGCCAACTCCAGTGCCCTCCTGAACAGGTAAGGCTGCCAACAGTGGAAGGAGTTGATGAGCCTCTTACCAAACTTCTTCGAGCAATACCAATAAAAGAGCCAACAACATCAGAAGTTGCAAGAGGTACATGTGTCTATGGTAAACAGTAGGTTTACTGGAGAAAGCATCTTCGGTCGGTTCTTCCAAAGGTTGCAAAAGGACTCACACCGCAGAGTCCTTCAATTCAGACAGCTCAGAGGGGGAGCCACTCTTAAGAAAAGACTACCTGTAAGAGTAGGCTTACAGCCTGTGATGCCTCATTAATCTTTTACCATGTCAACACAATCCAGAGCACCAGATAGTGGAAATACCCCATCACTCAAGCCAGCCCGTTCAGTGGAGGGCTCTGGGGAAGAACACCACCATGAAGTGCTAGTTCTCCAGTATTGGATCTTTCATAGATTCACATGCTTGAATCATCCCCGTCGTTGAGGTGGGAGCCTCAAGGTAACCTCAAATACACAAAACAGTAGGTTTAAAACCACTAGGCCTAGGTAGGCCCCATATGCTATTTTATAGCCTATCCATTTTGTTTTGTGAAAAGACCCAAACTTCAGTTCCATCCAGTCAGGCTTCGGTACCCTCCCAAACACTCCCAACAGAGGCTGCTTTCCCTCAGATTTTCTACCGCATGTCGTGTGAAGGGAGTCTTCCTGAGCTCTGCTCAGTTTACCTTTTCTGACAGGAAATTTTTCTCTCAGTGAACCCAGCTTTCCAGCTATATCATGTCTGAAAAGACAAAAAAGGGTCTGTTCAGAGACTGTGGCAGTTGTGGGAAGAAGATGCTACATGTTGATGACCCCCACAAAAAGTGTATCTACTGCCTCCATTCAGACCACAAGGTGAGAGACTGCAAGATCTGTCGCACCTTCAGTCAAAAAACCCTCAAGGACCGTGAGGGTAGGCTTCTCTTGTGGCTACAGAAACAGAAAGCCATGGAACATCCTTCCTCAGATGAAAGCGAAGCGTCATCTCATGCTTCTCACTCCCTAAAAAGAACAGGTGAGAAAGGAAGATTGCCTGATAAGCCACAGAAAAAGATGGCCAAAAAGATAAAGCATGTCTCTACTGAGACACAAAAGAGACATGAAAAGAGTATTTCCCAATCAGAGACCCAAGGTTGCCAAAAAAGGTTTGTTCAGAGCCTACTTCGCCTCTGCAGAGGAAGATTACCACGAAAAGTGCATCCCTGTCTGTCACCGCAGAAAGATCCGATAAGGCTCTCCTCGGACAATAAATGCGTTTACAACGGCAGTCTCACCGATGATAATGACGTCGTCACCATTATCGTCGACGATGATCATCACAGCAAAGATATTTAAGAAAGCTTCGTCGAGGCATCGTGGGTCCACCAATCGACTAAGGCACTACCGTCAACGAAGCACCTGTCGATGAGGTTTAAGAAGGCACTGTCGTCAAGCACACCGGCGACGACAGCACCGTCGGTGAGACAAATGCCGACAGGGGACTCGTCGGCGAGGGCACCGTCGACAACAATTGCAGCGGATAAACCGTCGACCCTCCTGGGGATTTCACCGGAGCAATCGTCAACAATGATGACATACTCTCGAGGACTCAACAAGGTTCTTGCCTCTTTCACTCATCGCCATGGAAGAAAAAATCATCTGACATTCTTCCGATGCATACCTCCCCGAGCAAGGTATTGCCATATCCCCGCAACATCTCTTGGATGACGACGATGACATGTATTCCCAAGATGAGGGAATGTTTGGTACAGCTAGTAGCCCTTCTCAGCTGCATGTAAAATGTCAAGACTTTGATGAGGAGGATGAATGGCAGTACCAGCCCAACTATGCTTCAACTTCATACCCACCGAGGGAACAACAATTAGCCCTCCCATGCCAAGCACACTGGTTGCAGACCTTCAGTGTATGCTTAACGACTACTACAGAAGATTTCCACCATCAACACCTACCACTCCACCCAGGCCTGACAGCCACCAGACGCCTCGTCAAACCCCGAGGACCAGTCTCCTGGAAACGCCGCACACTGGCATACCATTGAGTAGCCAAACGCAAGAAGATCATCCCTCGTCGGACGACGAGAGGGAAGAGGGTGAGATAAGGGAGTCAGTGGCCAGTGAATGGGATGACTACCTTGTCCCCACACCATCTCCACCTCCAGCAGGTCCGGTGGACTCGCCTCCTGAGGACATAGGAGGTTTTCATAATTTGATCGAGAGAGCGGCGAAGCGATTTGGCCTGTCTATTATTTCTCACGAAACAGAGTGCTTCCTTTATGACTTCAAGGAGCCATCAAAGAGATCAGTAAAGGCTATACCAATAGTAGATTTCCTATGGCAGGAAGGGTTGAAGGCGATGAAGAATCCAGCGACAGTGCCTTCACAAATGCCAAGGCTAGAGAAGAAATATAAGGCCCTGGATGATTCTCCGGCCTGTTTAGTGTCGCAACCAAACCCGGATTCGGTGATATCGCAGGCGGCGCAGCGTTGTTGTAGGAACCCTTCCACATTTATAGCATCTCCTCCAGACAAAGGTGGGAGGCGATTGGATAATATCGGAAATAAATTCTCCTCAGTAGCGGCGATCACTGTAAAGGCAGCTAATTCCCTGGCCATCCTAGAGAGATATGATCGCCAGATGTGGGCAGACATGTCTGCTTTCTTGGATGCCTTGCCGGAGGATGTTAAGGTGGATGCGAAGAAGGTATTGCAGGAAGGGGAGCGGATTGCGGCAGAGATTATAGATAGCACAATAGACATTTCTTTGACAGGTTACAGGCAATTAGCTGGGGCAGCAGTCCTGCGTAGGCAAGGATGGCTAAAGTCTACCTCCTTCCGCCCGGAGGTCTAGAGCCGGGTTCTGGACATGCAGTTTGATGGTGAAAGTCTGTTTGGAAAGCATGTCGACGACATGTTACAGGCCATCAAAACAGATACGGATACGGCTAAATGACTAGGTACCCTGCAGTATAGGAAGCAACCCTTTCGTGGAGCAAGGGGTAGAGAAGGTAACTCCTTTCGTGGGGGCTACCATCAGTACAGACCCCAGTATCATTCTTCCTCCACAGGACCCCAGCAACAGTACCACCAACAGCAGCAACATTACCGGTTGCCACTGGCCGCGGCTTATAAACATCCAGCGAGAGGAAGAGTGGCTGCCCGAGGAAGGGATACAGGCAGGAAACAACGACCTACCAGCCATACCAGCGTACTACCCCTCACCAATCTCGAGGATTGGAGGTCGCATCACTTCTTTCTTCCTTCAGTGGGCAGCAATAACATCAGACAGGTGGGTGCTCGATGTAGTGGCCAGTGGCCATACTCTGGAATTCACGCAGACACCACCGGACGTCCCTCCTTCAAGCCCTCCACCCCCAAGAGTGAACCAACTCCTCAAGGAAGTACAAGTGATGCTGCGCAAAGGAGCAATGGAACTGGTCCCTTTTTCTCACAGGAACATGGGATTCTATTCCTGCTTCTTTCTGGTAAAGAAACCCTCCGGAGACTGGTGTCCCATTCTGGACTTAAGAGCACTAAACAAGTTCCTAAAGAATCAGTCGTTCAGGATGGTGACACTACAGGATGTCCTGCGCCTTTTAAATACCGGAGATCATATGGCATCCCTAGACCTCCAGGATGCGTACTTTCATATTCCAATACACGGCAACCACCGCAAATTCCTCAGGTTCAAAGTAGCTGGTATGCACCTCCAATTTCGAGTCCTTCCCATAGGTTTGAAATCGGCCCCCAGAAATTTCACGAAAATGTTGGCTCCTGTAGCAGCACACCCCGCCAATCGGGCATGCAGGTATTTCCCTACCTTGACGACTGGCTCATAAAGGCACCTTCAGAGCCTCAAGTGGTACGTCACATTTCGGTTTGCCTCCAATTGTTCAGCAGCTTAGGACTTGTCAATTATCAAAAATCTCATCTTCACCCCACAAAGACATTGAATTTCTTAGGAACAATACTAGACACGGTCCCCAGCAAAGCGTATCCATCTCACGAAAGGAAGCAAAAGCGAAGCTCCTTAGCACGCAAACTCTCTACAAAAAGGTTTGTTTCAGTCCGCACCTACAAATCATTGCTAGGGATGATCTCGTCATGCATTCCGCTGGCTCCATATGCGACCCTTACAAGAACAATTGGATGCACAGTGGACTCAGGTGCACAGCTCTTTCGAGGGCAAGGTTTGCATAACACCAATAATGCAGACCACCATGGAGTGGTGGGCAACGCTGATCAATTTGTCCAACGGGCTCATGTTCCTTCATCAGGTGCCCAGTTACATAGTAACAACGGATGCTTCTCTCGAGGGATGGGGTGCACACTGCCAGGATTTACAAATCAGCGGATCCTGGAATGCAAGAGAGGTTCGACTCCACATAAATCAACTGGAGCTCAAAGCAATAGGTCTAGCTCTCAAAGCTTTTTTGCCAAAACTTCAAAACTCAAGCGTCTTAATCAGAATGGACAATACTACCAGCATGTTTTATCTAAACAAGCAGGGGGGCACAAGATCTCTACAACTTTGGCAACTGGCTCAGAACATCTGGAAATGGGCCATCACGCACAACATTTCTCTGAAAGCGGAGCATGTGCCAGGACACACCAACGTTCTGGCAGACACCCTGAGCAGGACAGTTATACCACACCACGAGTGCAAACTAGACCAGAAAATTCTCGATCGACTCTTCCTTTTATGGGGCAGACCAAATCTCGATCTGTTTGCCACGTTTGAAAACAAGAAATGCCATTATTATGCAAGTTGGCTTCCCCAGAAAGGATCGTGGGGGAATGCGTTTTCGATGAGATGGTCCCGGGTCTATGCCTATGTTTTTCCTCCGATCCCGCTGATACAGAGAGTCATCAAGAAAATGAAGACAGAGGGTTGTCGCCTTCTGTTGATAGCTCCCAGGTGGCCCAGACAGGTCTGGTACACGGAGCTCCTAATGCTCTCAGAACAGCCACATGTGCAACTCAGAGTCCAACCCTCTTGACAATGCACCAGGGACAAGTCAGACATCCGGATCAGTCATCTCTTCACTTGTCGGCTTGGCTCCTGAATTCAATAAGTATGTGTAGGAAGTTGGCTCTGTATGTGCTATTTCAAAGTAAGGAATAGCATGCACAGAGTCCAAGGGTTCCCCTTAGAGGTAAAATAGTGGTAAAAAGAGATAATACTAATGCTCTATTTTGTGGTAGTGTGGTCGAGCAGTAGGCTTATCCAAGGAGTAGTGTTAAGCATTTGTTATACATACACATAGACAATAAATGAGGTACACACACTCGGAGACAAATCCAGCCAATAGGTTTTGTTATAGAAAAATATCTTTTCTTAGTTTATTTTAAGAACCACAGGTTCAAATTTTACATGTAATATCTAATTTGAAAGGTATTGCAGGTAAGTACTCTAGGAACTTTGAATCATTACTTTAGCATGTATACTTTTTACATAAAACACAATAAGCTGTTTTAAAAGTGGACACTTAGTGCAATTTTCACAGTTCCTGGGGGAGGTAAGTTATTGTTAGTTTCAACAGGTAAGTAAGGCACTTACAGGTTTCAGTTTTAGGTCCAAGGTAGCCCACCGTTGGGGGTTCAGAGCAACCCCAAAGTTATCACACCAGCAGCTCAGGGCCGGTCAGGTGCAAAGGTCAAAGAGGTGCCCAAAACACATAGGCTATAATGGAGAGAAGGGGGTGCCCCGGTTCCAGTCTGCCAGCAGGTAAGTACCCGCGTCTTCGGAGGGCAGACCAGGGGGGTTTTGTAGGGCACCGGGGGGGACACAAAGTAGCACAGAAAGTACACCCTCAGCAGCGCGGGGGCGGCCGGGTGCAGTGTGCAAACACGCGTCGGGTTTCCTTCAGGTTTCAATGGGAGACCAAGGGGTCTCTTCAGCGATGCAGGCAAGGGGGGGGCTCCTCGGGGTAGCCACCACCTGGGCAACGGAGAGGGCCTCCTGGGGGTCACTCCTGCACAGAAGTTCCGTTTCTTTAGGGGCTGGGGGCTGCGGGTGCAGGGTCTTTTCCAGCCGTCGGGAAATGGAGTTTAGACAGTCGCGGTCAGGGGGAGCCTGGGGATTCCCTCTGCAGGCGTCGCTGTGGGGGCTCAGGGGGGACAACTTTGGTTACTCACAGTCGTAGAGTCGGCGGAGGGTCCTCCCTGAGTTGGTTGTTCTCCACCAGTCGAGTCGGGGTCGCCGGGTGCAGTGTTGCAAGTCTCACGCTTCTTGCGGGGAGTTGCAGGGGTCTTTAAATCTGCTCCTTGTAACAAAGTTGCAGTTCTTTTGGAGCAGGGCCGCTGTCCTCAGGAGTTTCTTGTCTTTTTCGAAGCAGGGCAGTCCTCCGAGGATTCAGAGGTCGCTGGTCCCTTGGAAAGCGTCGCTGGAGCAGGTTTCTTTGGAAGGCAGGAGACAGGCCGGTAAGTCTGGGGCCAAGGCAGTTGGTGTCTTCTGTTCTTCCTCTGCAGGGGTTTGTCAGCTCGGCAGTCCTTCTTCTTGTAGTTGCAGGAATCTAATTTCTAGGTTCAGGGAGAGCCCTTAAATACTAAATTTAAGGGCGTGTTTAGGTCTGGGGGGTTAGTAGCCAATGGCTACTAGCCCTGAGGGTGAGTACACCCTCTTTGTGCCTCCTCCCAAGGGGAGGGGGTCACATCCCTAATCCTATTGGGGGAATCCTCCATCTGCAAGATGGAGGATTTCTAAAAGTTAGTCACTTCAGCTCAGGACACCTTAGGGGCTGTCCTGACTGGCCAGTGACTCCTCCTTGTTGCTTTCTTTGTTCCCTCCAGCCTTGCCGCCAAACGTGGGGGCCGTGGCCGGAGGGGGCGGGCAACTCCACTAAGCTGGAGTGCCGTGCTGTGCTGTGACAAAGGGGTGAGCCTTTGAGGCTCACCGCCAGGTGTTACAGCTCCTGCCTGGGGGAGGTGTTAGCATCTCCACCCAGTGCAGGCTTTGTTACTGGCCTCAGAGTGACAAAGGCACTCTCCCCATGGGGCCAGCAACATGTCTCTAGTGTGGCAGGCTGCTGGAACCAGTCAGCCTACACAGATAGTCGGTTAGGTTTCAGGTGGCACCTCTAAGGTGCCCTCTGTGGTGTATTTTACAATAAAATGTACACTGGCATCAGTGTGCATTTATTGTGCTGAGAAGTTTGATACCAAACTTCCCAGTTTTCAGTGTAGCCATTATGGTGCTGTGGAGTTCGTGTAAAACAGACTTCCAGACCATATACTCTTATGGCTACCCTGCACTTACAATGTCTAAGGTTTTGCTTAGACACTGTAGGGGCACAGTGCTCATGCACTGGTACCCTCACCTATGGTATAGTGCACCCTGCCTTAGGGCTGTAAGGCCTGCTAGAGGGGTGTCTTACCTATACTGCATAGGCAGTGAGAGGCTGGCATGGCACCCTGAGGGGAGTGCCATGTCGACTTACTCATTTTGTTCTCACTAGCACACACAAGCTGGTAAGCAGTGTGTCTGTGCTGAGTGAGGGGTCTCCAGGGTGGCATAATACATGCTGCAGCCCTTAGAGACCTTCCCTGGCATCAGGGCCCTTGGTACCAGAGGTACCAGTTACAAGGGACTTATCTGGGTGCCAGGGTGTGCCAATTGTGGAATCAAAAGTACAGGTTAGGGAAAGAACACTGGTGCTGGGGCCTGGTTAGCAGGCCTCAGCACACTTTCAATTCAAAACATAGCATCAGCAAAGGCAAAAAGTCAGGGGGTAACCATGCCAAGGAGGCATTTCCTTACAGTATGTAAATCTGAACATCTCCTTGGAGTGTAGAGAAATCTTAGCCAAAGCTAGAGCTGACACTACCAATAAGACTTACAAACTTAAATGGAAACGTTTTTGTGTATGGTGTGCAACGGAAGGTATACATCCTATCTCTTCTCTTCCGGAGCAAATACTGCCATATCTGTTGCATTTGGCAAAGTCAGGACTTTCATACTCCTCTATTCGAGTACAACTGGCAGCGATCTCGATATACCGTAGATCACAAGACACGGTCTTGTTATATTCCACCAGGATTGTAAAGCAATTCATGAGGGGCCTGTTCCGTGCTTTTCCACCAGTTCGGAAACCTCCGCCTTTATGGCCCTTGAATGTTGTCTTAATGCAACTCATGAAAGCTCATTTTGAGCCGATCCACGGAGCCGATCTCAAGCTCATCTCATGGAAGACTGCGTTACTACTGGCTCTTACTTCAGCCAAAAGAGTGAGCGACATTCAGGCCTTCACTATTAAAGAGCCTTTCCTCCAATTCACTAATTCTGGTGTAATCCTGAGAACAAATCCTAAGTATATCCCGAAAGTTCCTTCAACTTTCCACTTGAATGAACCAGTCATCTTGGAAACCTTTTTTCCAAATCCGCAGACAGTAGCGGAAAAGACATTATATTCGCTGGATATAAAAAGGTGTCTAAAATTTTACCTGCAGAAAGGGCAAGGCATGCGTAAATCAGACCAGTTAATCGTGGCCTTTGGTGGGACAAAAAAGGGCCACACAGTGTCCAAGCCGATGATAGCCAGGTGGATTGGCCTGGCGATCCAATTCTGTCATGCTCAGGCTGGTAAACCGCTCCGCAGCAAGGTGAGAGCCCATTCTACAAGGTCGGTAGCCACTTTGGCCGCACTCTTCGCAGGAGTGCCACTGCTGCATAGCATCTGTAGAGCACCCACATGGTCCAGCCAGCATACGTTCAGGAAACACTATTGTCTCGAAGAAACAAGTAACATGGATGCAGCGGTAGGGCAGGCAGTGCTGAGGCATTTATTTCGTTAAGGTGAGCCTCTTACAACATCCCACCCCCATAATCAAGGTATGTGCGATATGGTTCTTCAATTTCATTGACATTTACTTTTATATTACAGTGCTTATTAGTATCATATTTCGCTTGGTACTGGCCGTAATACCAACGCTTCTTGATATTGTGCTAAAATGTTTTAAACTTCAGAACAACAGGAGCACATTTTTATAGCATAATATGCAGAGATGCAATTTTTCGTATTACTGTTATATTTATTAAGATTGATATCAGTCGGAGAATTGCTATAAAGCAAGATGCAGATTAATTCACTGATTCTCCAACATTACTGCTCGCTACTTTGATTCAAGCATGTGAATCTATGAAAGATCCAATACTGGAGAAGAAAATTAGTTACTTACCTGTAACTGCAGTTCTCCAGTATTGGTATCTTTCATAGATTCACATGCAACCCACCCTCCTCCCCTCAGAAGCTCCCCTAATACACAGATATTGGACTTCACAGTTTTACTAGAAAATCTGAGGGAAAGCAGCCTCTGTTGGGAGTGTTTGGGAGGGTGCAGAAGCCTGATTGGATGGCACTAAAGTTTGGGTCTTTTCACAAAACAAAATGGATAGGCTATAAAATAGCCTATGGGGCCTACCTAGACCTAGTGGTTTTAAACCTACTGCTTTGTGTATTTGAGGTTACTGTGAGGCTCCCACCTCGACGACAGGGATGATTCAAGAATGTGAATCTATGAAATATACCAATACTGGAGAACTGCAGTTACAGGTAAGTAACTAATTTTCATATACAATCAAGTGATGGGCTTCTAAGGAGTGGCCTGACACTTTTGTGTTATCTGTCAAGTGTGGACATACTTCCAGATTGTGAAGGCAAGAAAATAGAAAATGGGTGCTGCCAGGAGGAAAATGGTGACACTGTATCCACAGACCTTAAATATGCCAATGCCACATCACTTCATGGCCTATACAGCTGTATCAGCAAGGCAAATCCCATCTCTGCTGGATTCTGACTTCTTGCACCTTCATTGTCCCAAGTGCAGTGCTACATGTGGCACGTCTCTAGCAGCGTCTAGATAATCAGTAGTCCCATAAATGTGACAATTGGAATGACAAACTGTCTCACAACAGCACTAAAACAATCTCTATCATGGAAGTGCAGTACGACAATGTCAGTCAAGGGTCTCTATTCCATCAGGAGACTCCATCGTTGACACACTTAATAGACAATCACTATTAGGATGGAAAGCTACTTAAAGCTGCAAGGCCTCCTTATCTATTCCTACGGCAAGCAATGTCCTCAAGCAGACAGTACTAAAATAGTGCATCACCTGAACAAACTAGGCAGGACAAGGGGGAAACCTCTCCCCAAAGTTGTAAAACATCTGGATGTATTCTCTGGCTAGAGGGCTATCCCTGAGAACAATTCACCTGCCAGACATTCTAAACCATCAGGTATACTTCCTTAGCCGATTCTGCTAAGAAAATCACAAGTAAGTCCTAGACAAGTCTTAAAACAAATCTTTGTAGAATGGAGCTTTCCAGTGATAGATCTCTTAGCTACGGCAAAAAGCAGAAATGCCAAGACTTCCTTAAAGCTTCCAGGGAAACGCTCACTAGAAAGTGCACTTTTGATTCCCTAATCAAGGACTTTGCTCTGTGCTTTCCCTCCAGTTCCTTTGATCCTTATGGTTATCTTCAAACTAGGGAATTTTCAGGCAATAGTGGATATAGTGAATATCCTTGCTACAGACTGGCCCAGACAGTGGTGGTATCCAGAAGTCCTGCACATTGGAGTAAAATCCTGCAGTTGATTGATACAGTCATAACTTTCTAACCAGGTCTCAAGTGTAGCTATTGTAGGAAAGTAGCCTCTTTTTATCATGGTCACCCCCACGTTTTGCCTGATGTCAGTGTGTTTTTACTGTGTTCACTAGGTTCTCTTCCAGGGGTATCCTCATCAAAGTCATAAACATTGAATATTCCCGCCCTTGTGCGGGGACCCCGGAGCATATATAAAATACACACATATAAAAGTATGAAATATGCACGAAAAAAATATATATAGCATTTTTAGTAGACAAATTTTCATACTAAACTCATATAAACGTGTGTAAAACAGCAATGCAGACTATAATCATACAGGCTAAAATGCTTTATTTCAATGGAGTTTATTTTTTTTTTTTTTAAATTGTCCTTTACAAATAAAATTACAATAAGAGAACATCATATTTACCAAAGCCCCATAACTGGGCCTAGGGAAATAAGCAGTAGTAACATCAGAGAAAAAGAAGAAAAAAACTACATTGAAAAACAATGAAGCATTCTTAGCCAATAGGCTGCATGCAGGTTAACACAGGAGAACCATAAAAATTCTGGCACCGTGCCTTTAAGACCCTGAGCACCTCCAGTATCCCACCATGCCTCAGGGGTGAAGGAGAGGTGACAGTTGGTTCACAGTTAGGTCAGTTCTTTTTTCCGGCTTCTTCTGAGAGGATCCTGGAGCATTGAGCTCTCAGTTTTTCTGAGTTTTTTCTCAGAAAAATACTTCAGAACAGCGGTTTTTCCACCTTTACTCGACACCTAACATCATTGTCTGGAAAAAAATTCCGGACTGAAAAATGCCTTCACTTTTTGTGAAATGCCCTTCCTGTGGGAAGAAGGCCCAGTCAGATCCACACACACTCTGCATTGTGTGCTTGCCTCAGAGTCACTGCCCTGACACTTGCAGACACTGCAAGAACATGTCAAAAAGGACTCTGAAGGACAGGGAGAAGATCAGGCTTCATGGTCTTCATGAGACGTGGAAGACAGCTTTTCTCGTAGCCATTACTTCAGCGAGGAGGGTCAGTGAAATTCAGGCTTTGTCCTCCAAGGAACCGTACACGGTTTTCCATGAAAATAGAGTGGTTCTTCGAACTCATCCATCATTCTTACCGAAGGTGGTGTCGGATTTTCACATTAATCGGACTATTTCACTACCAACTTTTTTCCCCAATCTGGATACTCCGGTGGAGAAAGCTTTGCACTCTCTGGATTTGAAGAGAGTACTAAAATTTTACTTGGATAAGACAAAATTGATTAGATGATCTCACCACCTATTTGTAAATTACGGTCACATGAGAACAGGCGATGCAGCCTCTAAACGAACCATATCTAGATGGATAGTTTCATGTATTGTTACTGCATATCAATTGGCTAACAAACAGTTATTGGCTAGGCCTAAGGCTCATTCCACAAGAGGAAAAGCGGCTACTGCTGCCCTCCTTAATAATGTTCCAATCTCTGACATTTGTAAGGCTGCTACATGGAAGTCTGTACATACATTTATTAGGCATTACTGTTTGGACTCAGATGCCAGAGCAGACGCTCAAGTTGGGCAAGCGTCTCTGAGAAATTTGTTTGCATAGTGTATATCTCTTCCTGCACTTCTATTAGACAGTCCACAGAGATAAGGGGTGGGCTTGCTAATCTATTCAATGTTTATGACTATTGATGAGGATCTCCTGGAAGAGAAGGATAAGTTACTTACCTGTAAATCCTGGTTCTCTTCCAGGGGTATCCTCATCAAAGTCATAAACAACCCACCCTCCTCCCCGGACGCACGTCTCCTAGAAGTGCAGGACAGACTATCTTTTGAATCTGCTGCACAGCTTGTCACAGTAAAAAAGTACTGACCTAACTGTGAACCAACTGTCACCTCTCCTTCACCCCTGAGGGATGGTGGGATACTGGAGGTGCTCAGGGTCTTAAAGGCAGGGTGCCAGAATTTTTATGGTTCTCCTGTGTTAACCTGCATGCAGCCTATTGGCTAAGAATGCTCCATTGTTTTTCAGTGTAGTTTTTTTCTTCTTTTTGTCTGATGTTACTACTGCTTATTTCCCTAGGCCCAGTTATGGGGCTTTGGTAAATATGATGTTCTCTTATTGTAATTTTGAAAAGGACAATTTAAAAAAAAAAAAAAAACTCCATAGAAATAAAGCATTTTAGCCTGTTTATGATTATAGTCTGCATTGCTGTTTTACACACGTATATATGAGTTTAGTATGAAAATCTGTCTGCTAAAAATGCTATATATATATTTTTCGTGCATATTTCATACTTTTATATGTGTATTTTATATATGCTCTGGGGTCCCCGCACAAGGGCGGGAATATTCAATGTTTATGACTTTGATGAGGATACCCCTGGAAGAGAACTAGGATTTACAGGTAAGTAACTTATCCATCCTGCTAACCAGGACCCCAGTGACTGTGCTCTCTCCCTCTTAATTTGGTTGCTGGGACTTCACATACCCACAGTTGGCGTATTGGTGCCCCCATATAAGTCCCTAGTATATGATACCCAGGGCATGGGCACCAGGGGTTCCCCATGGGCTGCAGCATGTATTATGCCAGCCATGGGAGCCTATGTAAAATGTGTTTGCAGGCCTGCCATTGCAGCCTGCGTGAAGATGCATGCACCCTTTCACTTCAGGTCACTGCACCAAGTCACTAAGTCACCCCTATGGTAGGCCCTCTTAGCCCAGAGGGCAGGGTGCCGGTACCTGTGTGAGGGCACCCTGCATGAGCAGAGGTGCCCCCACGAACTCCAGCTCCATTTTTATTGACTTTGTGAGTGAGGCGATGCCATTTTACGCTAGTACTGGAATTAGGTCACTACCTATGTCCAGCTACATAATGGTAACTGACATCCTGGACATGTTTGGTATCAAACATGTCGGAATCATACTCCAATACAAATGCCAGTATTGGAAGTATGATTCCATACTCTGGGAATCCTTAGAGGACCACCTGTATTGCTTCTACCAGCTTTTTGGGGGGGGAACACAGAGGGGGGGGGGGGTTTCTGGGCAGCCCACGCTGCTGCCACCCCTCAGACAGGTTTCTGCCCTCCTGCTCCTTGAGCAGCTCAAGCCCATGAAGGCAGAACAAAGGATTTCCTTTGGGAGAGGGGGGTAACACCCTCTCCCTTTGGAAATAGGTGTTAAATGGCTTGGGGGGGTAGTCTCCCCCAAGCCACTGGTATGCTTTGAAGGGCACATTTGGTGCCGTCCTGGCATGAAGCAGCCTGCACCAGTTCAGGGACTTCCAGTCCCTGTCTGGTGTGAAATTGGACATTGGAAAGGGGAGTAGCCACTCCCCTGTCCATCACTACCTCAGGGGTGGTGCTCAGAGCTCCTCCAGAAGGCCACTTGATTCTGCCATCTTGAATCCAAGGTGGGCAAAGGCCTCTTGGAGCATCTGAGTGGCCAGGTCAGGCAGGTGATGTCACAGCCCCCTTCTGATAAGTGGTCACCCTGAGGCGACCAATCCCCCCCTTTCCAGGGCTATTTAGGGTGACTCTCTTGGGTGGGTCCTCAGATTCGACGTGCAAGACTCCAGCAGGACCCCTCTGCAACGTTTACTTCGACTTCTGGCCACTGGATCTGCAACTGGACTCCACAAAATTCATCACTGTAGGGCCTATCACTGCTCGTCATCTTTCTCATGCCAGCAAGTTGATGACCCCTGTTCAATTGCTAGAAAGATTTTCCACCCTCACAGGACAGGTCAGGCAGTTGACGTCCACTTCTGACTGAAGTCTCGGAAAATTCCCCCTAAAACCTGATCAATTTGCCATTTATGTCCTGGTAACTTTCCTTTCCCCAAATGATCTTTGGCTGTTTGTGGGGCAGATCTGGTGTGTGTGCTGACAAATAGGACTTTGCTAAATCACAGTTTATATCAAATCTAGGGGAATGTGCATCCCTCTAATCTCTGCTCACCTGTAAGTGGCTTTTTCTCCCAGATGTCCACATTTCTGGTGCGCCCACTTAGCCATTCCCCCCAAGTCAGACACTTCTGCCTCTGCACTTTTGTCTTTGACATCTGCAAGGGAAATGAACCAGCGTTCTAATGAGACAATGGGACAATGAGCATCTATGACTTTACTTTGTTTTCACATTTGCCAAATGTCCTGCCTCAACTCTTTGCTCCACATCTCCTTTGAATCAGTGAACCAGTTATGTACAAGCCATGTGGAAAACCAAACGGCTAATCCATCGGCAGTGAACCAAGAATCAGTGTAAAAATGACACGTCTCAAGCAGCTCTTGCTTTAAAGTCGGACACACATTGTACAACTCTGCATATTGGTTACTTTTTCCTTCTCCTGTGGTAGACAACAACTTTTCAGTAACTGGATTGTGTAACACTGCTTTCCATTGTCTTTTAGTTATCACGTATTTCAGTGAATCATTAGTAAAACAAACACGCTTTCTATCCTCAGGGGGACAAGAGTTCAAATGGTGCACTCAATTTCACTGGTGACTCTTTTACCTGTGGTACCTCCTGCACTCTCTCCTCATCCTGTGTAGGGGCTTGTGACACCTGTTCATGTAGGGCTACAGTGCCTGTCAGTCCTACTCGAGCCCTGCCTTGTATGTACCAGATCCAAAGTATGATACTAGCCTCTTGTGCCTGTCCTATACTGAGAGATTTAGGTGAACTCATCACCCACTGCATGATTGGTATTCACTAGAGCCCAATAACAAGTCAAAAGCTGTTTTTCAAAAGGAGTATAGCGCTCCTCAGTGTCAAGTAGTTTTCTAGTCCAAAGCCCCAGGGGCGCCCTTGCCCTCCCCTGTTTCTGCCACATACTCAAGTTTACATATTGTTCCTGATTTACATGTAAATCAGTCTTTCCCTCTTGCACTGCGCACAAATCTAAAGTATGTTGAATTATTTCATTTGCCAAATCAAAAGCACATAGCTGCTCCTCACTCCATTCAAACTCATGTTTTTTCCTAGTTCTCTCGTAGGGGATTTCCATGTATAGTCATAAGCGTTGAATATTCCCCACCTGCCTGCGGGGACCCCGGAGCACTTTTTCCAATATAACGTCTTAAATGTCCATGTTCGCCTTACTTCAGAAAGGCCTGCCAAGTCATTTAATGTTCCTATGCAGCCTATAGGAAAGGCTACAGTGTTCAAACTTCTTCATCCAGTTTGTTCTTGAGGTAAATGCATTTAAAGCCTGAACAAATTAATATATTTTTGAGAAAAATTCCTTCACAAAGCTTTTTTTTTATTAGAAAACCCCTATGAAGGAGTGCAGAGCAGTGCAGCCCAGAGGCTGCCATTAGTAATGAAGAAAAAGGAGACTCTGCCTTTAAGAGCAGCCAGTCCTCCAGTATCCCATCATGCCTAGAGAGAGGCAGTTACCTCAGTTCTGTTTTCCGGTTCTGCTGACAGGACCCTGGAGCATTGAGCTCGACCTATTTAGGTTATTTTCTCCAAAAATAGAGAAAAACTTTGAGAAAAAACAACTTTACTCAAAGTCTTGTGACTTTCTCTCTTGGATTTTGAATTTTTCTGACAAGAATTGAGGCATTTTAGCACCAAAAATGCCTTCCTTATTCGACAAATGTCCAAAATGTAGCAGAAAAACTGCCAAAACAGACCCTCACGAGGTCTGCTTCATTTGTCTGCCGTCTTCAAACATACCTGCCTCCTGTAACATCTGCAAGACATTTTCCAGGCCCACACTGCGTGACAGAGAGAAGATTCGCCTTCAAGGGAGAGCAGAGAGAGGATGCCAAAGAACCAGTGGGACTTCTGAGCGAGGGGAAGGTCAGTCTTCCACCAGAGCTCATACCTCAGCCTCCAGTGGACGTGGAAGGTCTGAGGCGTTCTTCAGGTCAAACGCTTTCAGTCCTGGTCGACGTCGAAGATCGACGTCGAGAGCAGGTGCGGCGCCGACATGCTCAAGGCACCGCACGACGTCAAAGACTCCACGACACACGACGTCGAGGAGCAGATCGACGTCGTTGGAATCGAGGTCGAGAAGGAAACGTAGACAACATGTGTCGACGTCGAGGTCCCGCACAACGTCGACGTCGAGACGCAGACTAAGATCGACGTCGAGGAGACACAAATGAAGAAGAATTTATTCTTGCTCAGAGCACTCTACTTCGGTAGTACTGCTTCCCTCGTCACCTTCTACTAGCGCATCTCCTCATGCTCCACCAGATTTACCACCAGCTTCTCCTCAGTCACAGACACTGCGACCTACGGATCAGGATTTACTGGCACCTGCACCACTTCCAGTGCCTCAAGTGCCTATCAGTGTCCCAGCAAGACCGCGCTCTACATCGCGCTACCGTTCACGACATGGCCCTCACTCATCCCGCTCAAGATCTCACCGCAGATCTAGACGTAGATCAAGTTAAAGGGGTCGTGAGAGAGATTCTTGGTCTTCTACCAGAGACTACTCCCCTACTTTATCGGATTCACCCCCACCTGGGTCCTCGCCGGTTGATGATATTAACACCTTTCATGAAGTGCTGGTCCGAGTTGCATCAAAACTTAACATTCCAATGGTTGCCCCTACACCATCTACGACGGTCATATTAGAGACTCTCCAACAGCGTACAGCCGCCAGACCTTTGCTACCTCTGGTACCTGGCCTCTTAGAGCCTGCTATGGAAGTCTTCCTCACGCCGGCTACAAGAAGACCTGCACCATCTAGAGTGCAGAAAAAGTATTGTCCTCCTGAACAAGATCCTGTGTTTTTGCGTTCTGACCCTCCACCTGATTCAGTGGTTATATTGGTGGCTTGCAAAGCTCACGCTACCTCTGTCTTCCATCTCTCCCCCGGATAAAGAGAGTAAAAGACTAGATTCAACAGGTCGTAAAGTCTGCAGTTCGGCCGCATCCTCCATGAAAACTGCAAGCGCAACAGCCCTTTTGGGCAGATACGATAGGTCCTTGTGGGATTCCATATTACAGTTTGCAGAGCAACTCCCGAGAGATCATAGAGAGGATTTCTTAGAAATAGCCAAGGAGGGTGCTATGATCTCCAATCAGATCATCAGTGCAGCGGCGGACTCGTCTTTACTCTCAGCGCATTCATATTGCCATTTTCAGGCTCCACTCTATTCGGATCCCATGCAGATGATGAAATGGCAAGGATGAAGGCTGAGGTGGACACATTAAAAGCAGTGGAAGCAGTGGGTCTTGACAAACCTAAGGAACAACGAAGGTCCTTCCGACCTTTCCAATGCCGCTACACCACACAGAGGGTTCAAACCCCTCAATGGGCCCCTACAAGATCTCACCAGCAGTACCAATGACCTTATCAGTCTCAACGTAAAGCACAGAGAGGACGATCGACCCATCAGTCCAATCAGGGTTCCCGACAACCTACAGCTTCAAAACCCTGAGAATTTCCTCCCCACAACTTCGTTAACCACTCCGGTGGGGGGAAGCGTCACCAATTGCCTGGTAGAGTGGCAAAGAATTACAACAGACGCGTGGGTCTTAAACATTGTACAGAATGGATATTGTCTCAGGTTTTCCACACCGCCTCCAACCATTCCGCCAAAACCCTTGTAGGAAGTTGGCTCTGTATGTGCTATTTCAAAGTAAGGAATAGCATGCACAGAGTCCAAGGGTTCCCCTTAGAGGTAAAATAGTGGTAAAAATAGATAATACTAATGCTCTATTTTGTGGTAGTGTGGTCGAGCAGTAGGCTTATCCAAGGAGTAGTGTTAAGCATTTGTTGTACATACACATAGACAATAAATGAGGTACACACACTCAGAGACAAATCCAGCCAATAGGTTTTGTATAGAAAAATATCTTTTCTTAGTTTATTTTAAGAACCACAGGTTCAAATTTAACATGTAATATCTTGTTTGAAAGGTATTGCAGGTAAGTACATTAGGAACTTTGAATCATTTCAATTGCATGTATACTTTTCAAGTTATTGACAAATAGCTATTTCAAAAGTGGACACTTAGTGCAATTTTCACAGTTCCTGGGGGAGGTAAGTTTTTTGTTAGTTTTACCAGGTAAGTAAGACACTTACAGGGTTCAGTTCTTGGTCCAAGGTAGCCCACCGTTGGGGGTTCAGAGCAACCCCAAAGTCACCACACCAGCAGCTCAGGGCCGGTCAGGTGCAGAGTTCAAAGTGGTGCCCAAAACGCATAGGCTAGAATGGAGAGAAGGGGGTGCCCCGGTTCCGGTCTGCTTGCAGGTAAGTACCCGCGTCTTCGGAGGGCAGACCAGGGGGGTTTTGTAGGGCACCGGGGGGGACACAAGCCCACACAGAAATTTCACCCTCAGCAGCGCGGGGGCGGCCGGGTGCAGTGTAGAAACAAGCGTCGGGTTTTCAATGTTAGTCTATGAGAGATCAACGGATCTCTTCAGCGCTGCAGGCAGGCAAGGGGGGGCTTCCTCGGGGAAACCTCCACTTGGGCAAGGGAGAGGGACTCCTGGGGGTCACTTCTCCAGTGAAAGTCCGGTCCTTCAGGTCCTGGGGGCTGCGGGTGCAGGGTCTTTTCCAGGCGTCGGGACTTAGGTTTCAGAGAGTCGCGGTCAGGGGAAGCCTCGGGATTCCCTCTGCAGGCGGCGCTGTGGGGGCTCAGGGGGGACAGGTTTTGGTACTCACAGTCGTAGAGTAGTCCGGGGGTCCTCCCTGAGGTGTTGGTTCTCCACCAGCCGAGTCGGGGTCGCCGGGTGCAGTGTTGCAAGTCTCACGCTTCTTGCGGGGAGATTGCAGGGTCTTAAAGCTGCTCCTTGAAACAAAGTTGCAGTCTTTTTGGAGCAGGTCCGCTGTCCTCGGGAGTTTCTTGTCTTTTTCGAAGCAGGGCAGTCCTCAGAGGATTCAGAGGTCGCTGGCCCCTTGGAAGGCGTCGCTGGAGCAGAGTTCTTTGGAAGGCAGGAGACAGGCCGGTGAGTTTCTGGAGCCAAGGCAGTTGTCGTCTTCTGGTCTTCCTCTGCAGGGGTTTTCAGCTAGGCAGTCCTTCTTGTAGTTTGCAGGAATCTAAATTCTTAGGTTCAGGGGAGCCCTTAAATACTAAATTTAAGGGCGTGTTTAGGTCTGGGGGGTTAGTAGCCAATGGCTACTAGCCCTGAGGGTGAGTACACCCTCTTTGTGCCTCCTCCCAAGGGGAGGGGGTCACATTCCTATCCCTATTGGGGGAATCCTCCTTCTACAAGATGGAGGATTTCTAAAAGTCAGAGTCACCTCAGCTCAGGACACCTTAGGGGCTGTCCTGACTGGCCAGTGACTCCTCCTTGTTTTTCTCATTATCTCTCCTGGACTTGCCGCCAAAAGTGGGGGCTGGGTCCAGGAGGCGGGCATCTCCACTAGCTGGAGTGCCCTGGGGCATTGTAACACGAAGCTTGAGCCTTTGAAGCTCACTGCTAGGTGTTACAGTTCCTGCAGGGGGGAGGTGTGAAGCACCTCCACCCAGAGCAGGCTTTGTTTCTGTCCTCAGAGAGCACAAAGGCTCTCACCGCATAAGGTCAGACACTCGTCTCTCAGCAGCAGGCTGGCACAGACCAGTCAGTCCTGCACTGAACAATTGGGTAAAATACAGGGGGTATCTCTAAGATGCCCTCTGTGTGCATTTTTTAATAAATCCAACACTGGCATCAGTGTGGGTTTATTATTCTGAGAAGTTTGATACTAAACTTCCCAGTATTCAGTGTAGCCATTATGGAGCTGTGGAGTTCGTTTTTGACAGACTCCCAGCCCATATACTCTTATGGCTACCCTGCACTTACAATGTCTAAGGTTTTGCTTAGACACTGTAGGGGCATAGTGCTCATGCACATATGCCCTCACCTGTGGTATAGTGCACCCTGCCTTAGGGCTGTAAGGCCTACTAGAGGGGTGACTTACCTATGCCACAGGCCTTGGGAGGTTGGCATGGCACCCTGAGGGGAGTGCCATGTCGACTTAGTCATTTTCTCCCCATCAGCACACACAAGCTGGCAAGCAGTGTGTCTGTGCTGAGTGAGGGGTCCCTAGGGTGGCACAAGACATGCTGCAGCCCTTAGAGACCTTCCCTGGCATCAGGGCCCTTGGTACCAGGGGTACCAGTTACAAGGGACTTACCTAGGTGCCAGGGTTGTGCCAATTGTGGAAACAATGGTACATTTTAGGTGAAAGAACACTGGTGCTGGGGCCTGGTTAGCAGGGTCCCAGCACACTTCTCAGTCAAGTCAGCATCAGTATCAGGCAAAAAGTGGGGGGTAACTGCAACAGGGAGCCATTTCTTTACAACCCTCCACTGTGCACCTCGACCTCTTAAAGGTGGAAGTTTCCATCCTCCTCGAAAAGAGAGCAGTGGAATCGGTCCCCCTCAACCAACTGGGGGAAGGGCATTTACTCCAAATACTTTCTCACCCCAAAGAAAGGCAAAGGAGAGTTCAGACCCATTCTACACCTCAAAATTGCCAACAAATGGGTCTGAAAGGAAAAGTTCAGGATGCTATCCTTACACCAGATATATCCTCCGATTCAGCAAGGGGACTGGCTTTGCTCAGTGGATCTACACGACGTGTATTTTCACATCCCCATTGCGAAGAAGCATCGGAAATTACTGAGGTTTGTTATGGGTCAAGATAACTTCCAAAACACTGTCCTACCATTCGGTCTCAGGTCAGCACCCAGAGTGCAAGTGCAGGGCGGTGGTGGCAGCACATCTCAGGAAAAAATAGGATTTTCATATACCCATATCTGGGCGACTGGCTAATCAAAGCATCCACCTATGTAGAAGCCAAACAGCATTTCCAGATGACCTGCAATCTCCTGTATCGGCTAGGTCTTCATGTCAACTTTCACAAGTCAACGACCGTTCCTGTCCAGAAGTTACACTACTTAGGAGCTACCATAGAGACACTGCAGGCAAAAGTGTGTCCTTCGGAGGAACAATGCTTATCCATTCTCCGGAAGTGTCGGGCTCTCCGATCAATGCATCACCCAACAGTGCGCACAGTCTCCTCACTTCTCGGCTCCATGGCCTCCTGCATCTTTCTGACACCCAACGCTCGCCTCCACATGCGACCGCTACAGGAATGCCTGGAGGACCAATGGAATCAACTGTCGGGGAACTGGGAAGACCGAATTAGTCTGTCCACCCACGCAATCAGATCTCTAACTTGGTGCTGTTCTCCAGCCAATCTCCTAAAGGGGATGCCTTCCACAGTCTCCAGCACAGACTATTGTGACAGATGCCTCTCTTCTCGGATGGGGAGCTCATATGGATCATCTGCAAATACAAGGTCAATAGTCTCCCAAGGAATCATTATACCACATCAATCGCCTCGAGCTATGGGCGGTGCACCTAGCTCTCAAGGCCTTTCTCCCCTCAATCACCACCAACAACCTGCTGATACAGACAGACAATACCACCACTATGTACTATCTGAACAAGCAAGGGGGCACCAGATCCAGAGTCTTGTCTCAAGAGGCCCAGACAATATGGCACTGGCTCCTAGCCAGGAAATTGAACATAGTGGCAACCCACCTTCCAGGGGGTTCAGAATGTGCAAGCGGATGCCCTCATCAGAGTTCTAGAAGAGAACCACAAGTGGGTGCTCAACGAAGACGTTACTCAAGACATCTTCCGTTTGTGGGGTACACCTATTGACCTCTTCGCCACAGAAGGAAAGAAGGAAACAGGAAATGCTGCGCCTTCGCCGCCAGGTTTTACCACCCAGAATCGCTGGGGAATGCTCTGTGTATAGACTGGTCCAACAAATTTCTGTACGCCTTTCCACCAATTCCATTGATCCCAGCAGTCCTCCTCAAACTCTCGATGACGTCAGTCACAATGATCCTCATTGCACCAGACTGGCCGAGACGGTGGTGGTTCCCGGATCTCCTTCACTGATCACTCCGTCCACATCTCAGGCTACCCTGCAGACCGGACCTCCTGACGAAGTTTGGAGGACAAATGAGACACCCCAATCTCTCCTCCTTGAATTTGGCAGCATGGCTTCTGAGTTAGTCCAGTATGGACATCTAAAGCTTTCACAGGATTGTATGGAAATCCTAAAGGAGGCGAAGCGTCCATCTACCCGTTCGGCATATTCCTTCAAGTGGAAAAGGTTCTTCCAAGGGGATAGACCCTATATCTTGCAAGGAAGATGTCCTTCTCCCATATCCGTTACATTTGGCACGATCTGGCCTGCAACTTTCTTCAATAAAAGTTCATTTGGCAGCTTTGACTGGTTATAGGAAAACTCCTTCGCAAACCTTTCTTTAGGATTCCAGTCATCAAAGATTTCCTAGAGGGGTTAAAGAAGGTCTTTCCTCTAGTTAGGCGCCCTTCCCCCACCATGGGAACTTAATGTGGTCCTTTCACGTCTAATGCAACATCCATTTGAACCCATACACAAGGCATCTCTCCAACACCTAACTTGGAAGACGGCCTTTCTAGTGGCAATCACATCAACACGAAGGGTTAGCGAGATCCAGGCCCTCTGTACCCACGAGCCTTACACAATATTTCACTCCTCCAAAGTAGTACTGCGAACACATCCTAAATTTCTGCCCAAGGTTATATCCGACTTTCACATCAACCAGTCGATTTCCTTACCTACTTTATTTCCAAACCCATCTACCCCAGCTGAGAGAGCTCTCCATTCTTTAGATGTTAAAAGGGTGTTAAAATGTTATCTAGATAAGACTAATTCCCTTCGGAGAGCTTTGCAACTGTTCGTTAATTATGGTACGGTCCGTACCGGTTTAGCTACCTCCAAACAGTTAATATTGAGATGGATAGTGTAGGAAGTTGGCTCTCTGTACTATTTCAAAGTAAGAAATAGCATGCAAAGTGTCCAATGGTTCCCCTTAGAGGTAAGATAGTGGCAAAATTAGATAATTCTAATGCTCTATTTTGTGGTAGTGTGGTCGAGCAGTAGGCTTATCAGAGGGTAGTGTTAAGCATTTGTTGTACATACACACAGGCAATAAATGAGGAACACACACTCAAAGACAATTCCAGGCCAATAGGTTTTTGTATAGAAAAATATATTTTCTTAGTTTATTTTAAGAACCACAGGTTCAAGATTTACAAACAATACTTTAAATGAAAGGTATTTCACTCAGGTATCTTAGGAACTTTGAATCAACAAAATAACATGTACAGTTTTGGCAAAAATGGCAATAAGCTATTTTAAAACTAGACAGTGCAAAATTCAACTGTTCCTGGGGGAGGTAAGTATTTGTAAGTTTTGCAGGTAAGTAAAGCACTTACAGGGTTCAAAGTTGGGTCCAAGGTAGCCCACCGTTGGGGGTTCAGGGCAACCCCAAGGTTACCACACCAGCAGCTCAGGGCCGGTCAGGTGCAGAGGTCAAAGTGGTGCCCCACACGCATAGGCTTCAATGGAGAAGGGGGTGCCCCGGTTTCAGTCTGCCAGCAGATAAGTACCCGCGACTTCGGAGGGCAGACCAGGGGGGTTTTGTAGGGCACCGGGGGGGGGCACAAGTCAGCACAAAAAGTACACCCTCAGCGGCACAGGGGCGGCCAGGTGCAGAGTGCAAACAGGCGTCTGGTTTGCAATAGGTTTCAATGGGAGACCCAGGGGTCTCTTCAGCGATGCAGGCAAGGGGGGGGGCTCCTCGGGGTAGCCACCACCTGGGCAAGGGAGAGGGCCACCTGGGGGTCGCTCCTTCTCTGGAGGTCGGAACCTTCAGGTCCTGGGGGCTGCAGGTCCAGTGTGTTTCCCAGGCGTCGGGTTCTTTGAAGCAGGCAGTCGCGGTCAGGGGGAGCCTCGGGATTCCCTCTGCAGGCATCGCTGTGAGGGCTCAGGGAGGGGTCAACTCTGGCTACTCATGGGCTCGCAGTCGCCGGGGAGTCCTCCCTGTAGTGTTGGTTTTCCGCAGGTCGAGCCGGGGGCGTCGGGTGCAGAGTGGAAAGTCTCACGCTTCCGGCAGGAAACGTGTGGTCTTTAAAAGTTGCTTCTTTGTTGCAAAGTCGCAGTTTCTTTGGAACAGGGCCGCTGTCCTCTGGAGTTCTTGGTCCTTTTTTTAGATGCAGGGTAGTCCTCTGAAGCTTCAGAGGTAGCTGGACCCTGGGGGACGCGTCGCTGTTGCAGTTTTTCTCGAAGTGGGGAGACAGGCCGGTAGGGCTGGGGCCAAAGCAGTTGGTGTCTCCGTCTTCTCTGCAGGGCTTCAGGTCAGCAGTCCTTCTTCTTCATCTTCAGGTTGCAGGAATCTATCTTCCTCGGTTCTGGGCACCCCTAAATACTCAATTTAGGGGTGTGTTTAGGTCTGGGAGTTTAGTAGCCTTTGTGCCTCCTCCCGGTGGGGTCACATCCCTAGTCCTATTGGGGGAATCCTCAATCTGCCTTTTGATGAAACTCTGTGTCTCTTGCTTAGTGCCAATAGTAAGAAACTCTCAAATCTTTTTTTACCTGTGCCATCTGTCTATTTTCTGGATTCCACTGAATTCCCAGAAACTGCACATTTTGTGACAGTACCTCTGTCTTGGCTGAATTAATTATACGCATTGTACTGTGCAACTTCTTGCTCAGTGTAATGTTTTAAAGAATGCACTTCAACTCCTGCCAAAAACTGTGGGCTGCTCTGTGCACGGAGATCTACGCTCTGCTCATGAGGCTCACACTGCCCCCCCACCTTTTTTAACCACCTCATTACTGGAATGTGAAAAGCAAGATTCTCCTATAACAGCTTTATAAATTTCAGCTTTATCTTGCAATCATTTGTTCTGGCTAATTTGCTCACGTAAATTCTTATTTTCATGTTCTCTCGTAGGGGATTTCCATGTATAGTCATAAGCACTGAATAGTTCCACGCGCCTGCGGGGACCCCGGAGCACTGATATGAAGAATATTCTTAAGTGCAATACCAGCCCTTTGAAAAAAGGTCTGTCAAAAAACACTTAAGAATAACACTGTGCAGCCTATGCGAACAGCTACCCAGGCCAAATTGTTGAAAAGAAAACAGTTGTAGTGTAAATTCACGTTCAAACACCTATTTATTCTAGAAATATAATAACAAATACATTCTCACACTTTATTTACACCTCTCATGAGAATAAACAATGCAGGGCAGTGTAGCCCATAGGCTGCCATTATACAGAATGTAAATAGAGCTGTGCCTTTAAGAAAGTAGTCTTCCTGTATCCCATCATGCACAGCACAATGCAGTTGCCTCAGTTCTTTTTTCCGGCTCCTTTCTGACAGGACCCTGAAGCATTGAGCTCTACCTCACAAAGCCTTTTTTTAACAGAAATTCAGTCAAAATCTTTTGAATTTCAATTTCACTCGACGTTTTTAATATTGAGTGATCATTTCCTACTCTCTTCTGTTGAATTCTGACAGAAATTTGAGGTTTTTCTAGTTTAGAAATGCCTTCACTTTTTGATAAATGCCCTTCTTGGGCCGAAAAAAGGCTAAAACAGATCCACATCGAGTCTGTATAATTTGCCTTCCATCCAGCCACAAACCTGAATCGTGTGACATCTGTAAAACTTTCTCCAGAAGAACTCTTCGTGATGGGGAGAAAATCCGACTTCAAGCAAGAGAGGACAGGAGGAAAAGTGGTCATTCTGCCACAGAGCGAGGAGAAGGTCAGTCTTCTACCAGGGCTCACCCTGTTTCCTCTGCAACTCCTACCAGACCTGCTCAAAAACGGCACAGGTCTCCGACAACGTCGAGGGCGTCGACGTCGAGACCGGGAACGGCGCCAACATGCTCGCCGTCGAGGACTGTTTCACCGGCGAGGAAGAAGCATTGTTCGCCGTCGACAGCCATTTCGCCGTCGAGACGGCGTGGACGTTCGCCGTCGAGAGGATCTGGGTCGCCGTCGACACGGCGAGGACGATCCACGTCGAGGACTGAGTCCGGTTCGCCGTCGACACAGCGAGGGCGATCGGCGTCGAGAGAGAGTGCTCGCCGTCACCACAACGGCGAGAGGAATCGACATCAAGAGGCACTCGCCGTCACCGCACTTCGACGTCGAGGAGTGTGTCGACGTCGAGGCGACAATCAAAGAGACTTAGAAGGGTTTATACCACTTCAGAATCCTCGGCCTCACTCATCCTGCTTCCAGCGTCTCCACAGCCCTCTCCTCAAAGTCGCCGTTGCCGCAGACACCAGTAACACCTACGGCTCCTCTTCCGGCTCCTCCTTCAGAGTCTGTTCTGAGGACTCTAACGCGATCCATAAGGCATTCTAGACATTCCTCTAGACGTTCGTCTTCCTCTCGGCACCATCGTCATGAGTGGCGGCAGAGATCTCTGCATTCACATCATAGACATTCTTCTTCGTCTACACAGGACTACTCTCCAACCCTATCGGACTCACCGTCCCCGAGAGTGTCCCCCATAGATGACGTGAATACATTCCAGGAGGTCTTAGTGCGAGGGGCGACCAAACTGAATATCCCGCTGGCGGTACCTGCCCCATCGACATCAGTAATCTTCGAGACCTTGCACCAGAGGACATCTTCGAGACCTTTGCTTCCACTGGTTCCGGGTCTTATTGAACCGGCAATGGATATTTTTCTTACACCGGCCACAACGAAATCTGCTCCTTCCAGACTTATTAAGAAGTATCGTCCACCGGAACAAGATCCTCTATTCTTGAGGTCGGACCCAGTACCGGACTCTGTGGTTATAGTAGCGGCAAAGAAGTTGCACTCTACATCACCGTCTTCCTCCTCACCTCCGGATAAAGAGAGCAGAAAGATCGATGCTGCAGGCCGAAAAGTATGCTCTACTGCAGCCATCACAATGAAAGCAGCCAGGGCCACTGCTTTATTATGGAGATACGATCGGGCCCTCTGGGACTCTCTACTGCAGTTTGCGGAGCATCTTCCTAAGGAGAAAAGGGAAGATTTCCTGGAGGTCGTGGGTGAGGGAGCCATGGTTTCTAACCAGGTAATAAGCGCTGCTGCTGATTCTTCGGTGCTGTCTGCACATAACTACGCTCATGGAATAGTGCTAAGAAGACATGCATGGTTGCGATTAACATCTCTCAAACCAGAAGCACAGCAGAGAATACAGAATTTACCTTTCTCAGGCTCCACTTTGTTCGGCTCTCATGCCGATGACGAGATGGCCAGGATGAAGTCTGAGCTAGACACTCTAAAAGCGGTAGGCATGGAACGCCCGAAAGAACAACGAAAAGTATTCCGTCCATATCAGCGAAGACTTTTCACCCACAGGTATCCGACACCACACTGGATGTCTTCACGCCCCCAGCAGCAGCAGCAGCAGCAGCATCAAAGGGCCTTCTCCACACAACGAAAGTCGACAAGGGGTCGTTCAACACCACAAACTCAGGCAACTCGACAGGCTCCCGCGTCTAAGCCCTGAATCTTCGCTTCCCCCTCCTCCGTTATCCACTCCGGTAGGGGGAAGTATCTCAAATCATCTGGACGAGTGGCTACACATCACATCAGACGCCTGGGTATTGAATATTGTGCGACATGGTTACGCTCTCAGATTCACCAGTCCCCCACCATCTGTTCCACCCAAACCAGCCAGCCACCACCTCGAAGCTCTTCAGTTAGAAGTCACTATTCTATTACAAAAAAAGAGCTATAGAACCCGTCCCGATCAGCCAGCAAGGGAAAGGGATTTATTCGAGGTATTTTCTTGTGCCAAAAAAGGACAAGCAAGAGTTTCGTCCCATTCTAGATCTAAGGACAGCAAACAAATGGATTTGCAAAGAGAAATTCAGGATGCTATCCTTGCACCAAATTTACCCACATCTTCGTCAGGGTGACTGGCTCTGTGCGATAGACCTTTGCGACGCTTACTTTCATATTCCGGTGACCAAGAAACATCGAAAATTCCTAAGGTTCACCGTCGGAAAACGTCATTACCAATTTGCGGTTCTACCCTTCGGCCTCAAATCAGCGCCGAGAACTTTTTCCAAATGCATGGCGGTGGTAGCCGCCCACTTAAGGAAACATTGAATATTTGTCTACCCCTATCTAGACGATTGGCTCATAAAGGCCTCCAGTTATCTAGAGGCGCAACAACATTTCAAATGGGCTCTACAGCTGTTACAGAGTCTCGGTCTTCAAGTCAATCTCCTGAAGTCCACAGCAACACCTGTTCAGAGGTTGCATTACTTAGGGGCCATTATAGATACCAATCTAGGAAAGGTGTTTCCTTCGGAGGAACGACGATTATCGATTCTCCAAAAGTGCAAACAACTACAGAGAACTCCACAGACCACTGCAAGAGTAATAGCCTCTCTACTGGGCTCGATGGCGTCTTGTATCCATCTCGTTCCCAATGCTCGCCTCCATATGAGACCCTTACAAGAAGACCTGGAGGATCAATGGTGTCAACTGATGGACGATTGGGAGAGCAAAGTCCTCCTTTCTCCCCACGCCCTACAGTCCCTCAAGTGGTGGTGTTCACCCAACAATCTCTTGGTGGGGATTCCTTTCAAACAACAGCCTCCAGCTCAGACCATCGTAACAGACGCGTCACTGCTCGGATGGGGAGCGCACATGGATTATCTTAGAGTCCAGGGCAAGTGGTCACAGAGAGAGAGTCTCTATCATATTAACCTGCTGGAGCTTCGCGCAGTCCACCTTGCGCTCAAAGCCTTCCTTCCCTCTCTGAAAGCGGAAACTCTCCTTCTCCAGACGGACAACGTGGCCACTATGTATTACGTAAACCAACAAGGAGGCACCAGGTCCAGGATTTTATCCAGAGAGGCTCAGACAATCTGGCATTGGCTTCTAGCTAGGAACCGGTCGCTAGTGGCAACTCACCTGCCTGGCAACCAGAATGTTCAAGCGGATGCTCTCAGCCGCGTAATGGACGAGAACCACGAATGGGTGTTGCACGACGACGTCGTTCGTTCCATTTTCGCACTATGGGGTACCCCCTCTTTAGACCTATTCGCAACCCCATAAAACAAAAAATGCCAAAACTTCGCCTCCAGATATTACCATCCAGGGACACTGGGGAATGCCCTGTGGATAAGCTGGTCAGGAGCATTTCTTTACGCCTTTCCACCGCTTCCCCTGATTCCGGCGGTCCTCCAGAAGTTATCCAATGCTCAGTCCAAAATGATCCTAATTGCTCCGGAATGGCCACGCCAATGGTGGTTTCCAGACCACCTTCACAGGTCACACATCAGGCTGCCTCATCGTCCGGACCTGCTCACGAAGTTCAGAGGGCAGATATCTCATCCCAACCTCTCATCGTTGAGTTTGGCAGCATGGCTCCTGAGTTAGTGCAATATGGACACTTGAACCTACCTCAGGACTGTATGGAAATCCTGAAAGAAGCAAAGCGTCCTTCCACACGATTGGCTTATGCAAGCAAGTGGAAAAGATTCTGTGTGTGGTGTCTGGGCAACAACATTGACCCGGTATCCAGTGGAGAGAAATCTATCCTGCCATACTTGCTAAGTTTGGCAAAATCGGGCTTACAATTGTCATCAATAAAGGTACACTTGGCGGCTATAACGGCATACAGAAAGAGCCCCTCACAAACTTCCTTTGTTCGGATTCCAATTATTAAGGACTTCCTGGAAGGTTTAAAAAAGGTCTTTACTCCCATTAGGAGGCCATCTCCTCCATGGGAACTGAATGTTGTCCTATCGCGTCTGATGCTACCTCCATTCGAGCCAATACATAAGGCATCACTTCAACATCTCACATGGAAAACTGCTGTTCCGGTGGCAATCACTTCAGCGCGTAGGGTCAGCGAAATCCAGGCCCTTTGCGCTCAAGAGCTCTACACGGTTTTTCATTCTGCGAAAGTGGTAATGAGGACTCATCCAAAAATTTTACCAAAAGTCGTCTCCGACTTTCATGTGAACCAAACCATTTCATTGCCAACTTTCTTTCAAAATCCAACTACTCCTGCTGAGAGAACTCTGCACTCTGTGGATGTAAAGAGGGTTTTGAAATTTTACTTGGACAGGACAAAATGCTTACGTAAATCACAACAGCTCTTTGTTAACTATGGCCCAGTTAGAACAGGGTTGGGCACGTCTAAGCAATCATTATCCAGGTGGATTGTTTCATGTATAATGTTATGTTATCAGTTAGCGAACAAATCCCTTGGTGGTAGGCCAAAAGCCCACTCTACTAGAGGGAAGGCAGCTACTGCAGCCTTGATGAGAAATATCCCTTTGGCAGAAATATGCAAGGCTGCCACTTGGAAGTCGGTCCATACCTTTACTCAGCATTACTGCCTTGATACAGACGCTAGGGCAGATGCGCAGGTTGGACAGTCCTTGCTTAAGAATTTATTTGCATGACTCATGTTTTTTGTCAGTATTCTTCTGTCTACTCCACCGCGGTTATGGGGATGGGCTTGCTAGTCTATTCAGTGCTTATGACTATACATGGAAATCCCCTACGAGAGAAGGAATGGTTTCTTACCTGTAACTCCATGTAAGGAAATGCCTCCTTGGCATGGTTGCCCCCTGACTTTTTGCCTTTGCTGATGCTATGTTTACAATTGAAAGTGTGCTGAGGCCTGCTAACCAGGCCCCAGCACCAGTGTTCTTTCCCTAACCTGTACTTTTGTATCCACAATTGGCAGACCCTGGCATCCAGATAAGTCCCTTGTAACTGGTACTTCTAGTACCAAGGGCCCTGATGCCAAGGAAGGTCTCTAAGGGCTGCAGCATGTCTTATGCCACCCTGGAGACCTCTCACTCAGCACAGACACCCTGCTTGCCAGCTTGTGTGTGCTAGTGAGGACAAAACGAGTAAGTCGACATGGCACTCCCCTCAGGGTGCCATGCCAGCCTCTCACTGCCTATGCAGTATAGGTAAGACACCCCTCTAGCAGGCCTTACAGCCCTAAGGCAGGGTGCACTATACCATAGGTGAGGGTACCAGTGCATGAGCATGGTACCCCTACAGTGTCTAAACAAAACCTTAGACATTGTAAGTGCAGGGTAGCCATAAGAGTATATGGTCTGGGAGTTTGTCAAACACGAACTCCACAGCACCATAATGGCTACACTGAAAACTGGGAAGTTTGGTATCAAACTTCTCAGCACAATAAATGCACACTGATGCCAGTGTACATTTTATTGTAAAATACACCCCAGAGGGCACCTTAGAGGTGCCCCCTGAAACTTAACCGACTATCTGTGTAGGCTGACTAGTTTTAGCAGCCTGCCACAAACCGAGACATGTTGCTGGCCCCATGGGGAGAGTGCCTTTGTCACTCTGAGACCAGTAACAAAGCCTGCACTGGGTGGAGATGCTAACACCTCCCCCAGGCAGGAATTGTCACACCTGGCGGTGAGCCTCAAAGGCTCACCTCCTTTGTGCCAACCCAGCAGGACACTCCAGCTAGTGGAGTTGCCCGCCCCCTCCGGCCAGGCCCCACTTTTGGCGGCAAGGCCAGAGAAAATAATGAGAAAAACAAGGAGGAGTCACTGGCCAGTCAGGACAGCCCCTAAGGTGTCCTGAGCTGAAGTGACTCTAACTTTTAGAAATCCTCCATCTTGCAGATGGAGGATTCCCCCAATAGGGTTAGGATTGTGACCCCCTCCCCTTGGGAGGAGGCACAAAGAGGGTGTACCCACCCTCAGGGCTAGTAGCCATTGGCTACTAACCCCCCAGACCTAAACACGCCCTTAAATTTAGTATTTAAGGGCTACCCTGAACCCTAGAAAATTAGATTCCTGCAACTACAAGAAGAAGGACTGCCTAGCTGAAAACCCCTGCAGCGGAAGACCAGAAGACGACAACTGCCTTGGCTCCAGAAACTCACCGGCCTGTCTCCTGCCTTCCAAAGATCCTGCTCCAGCGACGCCTTCCAAAGGGACCAGCGACCTCGACATCCTCTGAGGACTGCCCCTGCTTCGAAAAGACAAGAAACTCCCGAGGACAGCGGACCTGCTCCAAGAAAGGCTACAACTTTGTTTCCAGCAGCCTTGAAAGAACCCTGCAAGCTCCCCGCAAGAAGCGTGAGACTTGCAACACTGCACCCGGCGACCCCGACTCGGCTGGTGGAGATCCGACACCTCAGGAGGGACCCCAGGACTACTCTGATACTGTGAGTACCAAAACCTGTCCCCCCTGAGCCCCCACAGCGCCGCCTGCAGAGGGAATCCCGAGGCTTCCCCTGACCGCGACTCTTTGAAACTAAAGTCCCGACGCCTGGGAGAGACCCTGCACCCGCAGCCCCCAGGACCTGAAGGACCGGACTTTCACTGGAGAAGTGACCCCCAGGAGTCCCTCTCCCTTGCCCAAGTGGAGGTTTCCCCGAAGAACCCCCCCTTGCCTGCCTGCAGCGCTGAAGAGATCCCGAGATCTCTCATAGACTAACTTTGCGAACCCGACGCTTGTTTCTACACTGCACCCGGCCGCCCCCGCGCTGCTGAGGGTGAAATTTCTGTGTGGGCTTGTGACCCCCCCGGTGCCCTACAAAACCCCCCTGGTCTGCCCTCCGAAGACGCGGGTACTTACCTGCAAGCAGACCGGAACCGGGGCACCCCCTTCTCTCCATTCTAGCCTATGTGTTTTGGGCACCACTTTGAACTCTGCACCTGACCGGCCCTGAGCTGCTGGTGTGGTGACTTTGGGGTTGCTCTGAACCCCCAACGGTGGGCTACCTTGGACCAAGAACTGAACCCTGTAAGTGTCTTACTTACCTGGTAAAACTAACCAAAACTTACCTCCCCTAGGAACTGTGAAAATTGCACTAAGTGTCCACTTTTAAAACAGCTATTTGTGAATAACTTGAAAAGTATACATGCAATTTGGATGATTTGAAGTTCCTAAAGTACTTACCTGCAATACCTTTCGAATGAGATATTACATGTAGAATTTGAACCTGTGGTTCTTAAAATAAACTAAGAAAAGATATTTTTCTATACAAAAACCTATTGGCTGGATTTGTCTCTGAGTGTGTGTACCTCATTTATTGTCTATGTGTATGTACAACAAATGCTTAACACTACTCCTTGGATAAGCCTACTGCTCGACCACACTACCACAAAATAGAGCATTAGTATTATCTCTTTTTGCCACTATCTTACCTCTAAGGGGAACCCTTGGACTCTGTGCATGCTATTCCTTACTTTGAAATAGCACATACAGAGCCAACTTCCTACACTCCAGTTCTCACGTAGGGGTATTTCCATGATAGTCATAAGCAACCCTCCCTCCTCCCCGGTGGAGTTGACATAGAAAAGGTTGCCATAAAATATTATCGATGTTGGTACTCCAACGATTGGTTTTGTTCCTTCATGTCAGGTTACAAGCCTTCAAAAAGAACTGAGGCAACTGCCTTTTGCTGTGCATGATGGGATACAGGAAGACTTTACTTTCTTAAAGGCACAGCTCTATTTACATTCTGTATAATGGCAGCCTATGGGCTACACTGCCCTGCATTGTTTATTCTCATGAGAGGTGTAAATAAAGTATGAGAATGTATTTGTTATTACATTTCTAGAATAAATAGGTGTTTGAACGTGAATTTACACTACAACTGTTTCTTTTCAACAATTTGGCCTCTGTAGCTGTTCGCATAGGCTGCACAGTGTTATTCTTAAGTGTTTTTTGACAGACCTTTTTTCAAAGGGCTGGTATTTGCACTTAAGAATATTCTTCACATCAGTGCTCCGGGGTCCCCGCAGGCGCGCAGAACTATTCAGTGCTTATGACTATCATGGAAATACCCCTACGAGAGAACTGGAGTTACAGGTAAGAAACCATTCCTTCTAACTGTTTACATCTCATGTATTTTTCTGTAAGCAGACAAAAGTATCCAAACCCCTCTGTCAAGAACAAAAGGGACGTCGTTTTTCTGTAAGGAAATGCCTCCTTGGCATGGTTACCTCCTGACTTTTTGCCTTTGCTGATGCTAAGTTATGATTTGAAAGTGTGCTGGGACCCTCATAACCAGGCCCCAGCACCAGTGTTCTTTCCCTAAACTGTACGTTTGTCTCCACAATTGGCACAACCCTGGCACCCAGGTAAGTCCCTTGTAACTGGTACCCCTGGTACCAAGGGCCCTGATGCCAGGGAAGGTCTCTAAGGGCTGCAGCATGTCTTATGCCACCATGTGGACCCCTCACTCAGCACATACACACTTCTTGCCAGCTTGTGTGTGCTGGTGGGGAGAAAATGACTAAGTCGACATGGCACTCCCCTCAGAGTGCCATGCCAACCTCACACTGCCTGTGGCATAGGTAAGTCACCCCTCTAGCAGGCCGTACAGCCCTAAGGCAGGGTGCACTATACCACAGGTGAGGGCATATGTGCATGAGCACTATGCCCCTACAGTGTCTAAGCAAAACCTTGGACAATGTAAGTGCAGGGTAGCCATAAGAGTATATGGTCTGGGAGTGTGTCGAACACGAACTCCACAGCACCATAATGGCTACACTGAAAACTGGAAAGTTTGGTATCAAACTTCTCAGCACAATAAATGCACACTGATGCCAGTGTGCACTTTATTGTAAAATACACCCAGAGGGCATCTTAGAGATGCCCCCTGAACACATACCCGACTTCCAGTGTGGGCTGACTAGTTTCTGCCAGCCTGCCACACACCAGACATGTTGCTGGCCACATGGGGAGAGTGCCTTGTCACTCTGTGGCCAGGAACAAAGCCTGTACTGGGTGGAGGTGCTTCTTACCTCCCCCCGCAGAAACTAACACCTGGCGGTGAGCCTCAAAGGCTCACCCCCTTTGTTACAGTGCCACAGGGCATCCCAGCTAGTGGAGATGCCCGCCCCTCCGGCCACTGCCCCCACTTTTGGCAGCAAGGCTGGAGGAGATAATTACAAAAAACAAGGAGGAATCACCCACCACCCCCCAGTCATGACAGGCCTCTAAGGTGTCCTGAGCTGAGGTGACTCTTACTTTTAGAAATCCTCCATCTTGTAGAAGGAGGATTCCCCCAAGAGGATTAGGGATGTGCCCCCCTCCCCACAGGGAGGAGGCACAAAGAGGGTGTAGCCACCCTCAAGGATAGTAGCCATTGGCTACTGCCCTCCCAGACCTAAACACACCCCTAAATTCAGTATTTAGGGGCTCCCAGAACCGAGGAAGAGAGATTCCTGCAACCTAAAGAAGGACTGCTGACCTGAAGCCCTGCAGTGAAGACGGAGACCACAACTGATTTGGCCCCAGCCCCACCCACCTGTCTCCCTACTTCGAAGAAAACTGCAACAGCGACGCATCCAACAGGGTCCAGCGACCTCTGAAGCCACAGAGGACTACCCTGCATCTAAAGGACCAAGAAACTCCAGAGAACAGCGGCCCTGTTCAAGAAATTGCAACTTTCTGCAACAAAGAAGCAACTTTTAAAGATCACACGTTTCCCGCTGGAAGCATAAGACTTTCCACTCTGCACCCGACGCCCCCGGCTCGACCTGCGGAAAATTAACACTACAGGGAGGACTCCCTGGCGACTGCAAGCCCGTGAGTAGCCAGAGTTGACCCCCCTGAGCCTCCACAGTGATGCCTGCAGAGGAAATCCAGAGGCTCCCCCTGACCGTGACTGCCTGCTTCTAGGAACCCGACGCCTGGAAACCACTCTGCACCCGCAGCCCCCAGGACGTGAAGGAACCGAACTCCAGTGCAGGAGCGACCCCCAGACGACCCTCTGCCTAGCCCAGGTGGTGGCTACGCCGAGGAGCCCCTCCTGTGTCTGCCTGCATTGTTGAAGAGACCCCCGGGTCTCCCCATTGATTCCTATCTGAAACCCGACACCTGTGTGCACTCTGCACCCGGCCGCCCCTGTGCCGCTGAGGGTGTACTTTCTGTGCCTGCTTGTGTCCCCCGCTGCCTTACAAACCCCCCCTGGTCTGCCCCCCTGGTCTGCCCCCCTGGTCTGCCCTCCGTACTTACCTGCTGGCAGACTGGAACCGGGGCACTCCTGTTTCCATTGAAGCCTATTTGTTTTGAGCACCTCTTTGACCTGTGCACCTGACCGGCCCTGAGCTGCTGGTGTGGTAACGTTGGGGTTGCCTTGAACCCCCAACGGTGGGCAACCTTTGGACCAACTTTGAACCCTGTAAGTGTTTTACTTACCTGTGAACTTAACAATTACTTACCTCCCCCAGGAACTGTTGATTTTTGCACTGTCTCCCCTTTTAAAATAGCTTATTGCCATTTTGGTCACAACTGTACATGCTGTTGTGATTATTCAAGGTCCCTAGAATACCTGAGTGAAATACCTTTCATTTGAAGTATTACTTGTAAATCTTGAACCTGTGGTTCTTAAAATAAACTAAGAAAATATATTTTTCTACATAAAAACCTATTGGCCTGGAATCAGTCTTTGAGTGTGTTCCTCATTTATTGTTTGTGTGTGTACAACAAATGCTTAACACTACCCTCTGATAAGCCTACTGCTCGACCACACTACCACAAAATAGAGCATTAGAATGATCTATTTTTGCCACTATCTTACCCCTAAGGGGAACCCTTGGACTTTGTGCACACTATTTCTTACTTTGAAATAGTATATACAGAGCCAACTTCCTACAATTTCTTTCAAAAAGCACCTTTTCTAAATATGAAAACACTTTTGTTTTATCCAAGCACTCATCCCAAAACTTAGAAGGTCCTGATTAACAAGAAAACATGCTTCTCACAGCTCTTAAAGGCAGTTTAACTTCACATGCATTTTCAAACATGGTCTGCGGTGCTTCCTTTAATTCTCTAAGCAACAAAAACAATTACACTTTTAAATCGTGCACTTCCAATCTCCAATTCCACTCCCAGACTGCCTATTCGCCAAAATGTTTTGCTTTCACTAATCTCCTCTCTCAGGAACCTCGTGGTGAAGTAATAATAAATGTCTTCTTTAAACTAAGAAGTGCATTCCAGAGATTTTTGTTAGCTCAGTCATTAGTGAAAGCTAAACAACGAGAAGCAAGAAGGAATCTCCCTTGTAGTAAAGGAGTCACTCCTGTGTGTCTGCAGGCACCAACTGCAACGACGGCCGGCTGCGTGGATCTCCTTTCCTCCAGGGCTGCGTGGATCCTGAATCACGGGTAGTGGTCTGGAGTGGACCCTCGGTCCTCTCTACCAGTTGTACAGCTTAGGAAACGGTAAGACCTTGCCTCTCCACCCAGGGCAGTACCCCCGTGCACCGTGTCCCTTGCAGGTACCGAGGTTTGTTGTCATCTCCTCCAAGGGATCTTTAGGCTCCGTTTAGCCCTAGCCCACAGCACTCTTCACGAAGACACAAAGCCCTCTGCGTGCTTCTCCTGCGACTCCTTTCTAGGTGTGCTGGGTGGGCCTTACCGCGACTCCTGTGCTGGCTGCCTGTGTGTCATGTGTGCGGAAAGCCTTCTCTTCTTCTGACTCTCCTGGTTGCTGAGGGTCTCCTGGGACTCCCTTCCGTGGGTTGAGTCCCCTAAACCTTGCTGGTCCCCGACAGCTCCACTTTTCTTCTTTCTCGACATTTGCCTTTGCCAAGGCTTGTTGGTGCTTTTTTCACACCACAGACTGACTGCAATCCTTTATCCGGCGTGGGTCGTCGACTGAGTTATCCAGGAACTTTTCATCTGCTTCAATGGTGCACTGCTGATCGTCTTCATCTTGCCGTCAACCAACTCCTGCATCCACAGACAGGTGGGTAGTGGCTCCTGCCACCACCAGACACTCCAGCGTGAACTGGACTTGGTCCCCTTCGTTTCCAGGTCTTCCTCTTCCAAGGTCCACCTTTGGTTTGTTGCAGCATTGTATGGGTGTTGTAATATCCCTTATCTGAAGACCTTTTGGTGGGGTTGGGGAGAACCAGTTACTTAACTCTTTTCTCATGGTCGCTGGGGGGCACTCTGGTACTTACCTTGTAGGTTTCCTAGTTCCTCCAGCTCCCCTCTATCGATTCCACTTCCTTGCATGGAGGCCCAACTTTAGCATTCCACTTTATTAGTATATGGTTTAATGCCAATTTCTGATTGCGATTGTACATATAATAGTGTGTTTACTTACCTCCTATTGGAGTAGTGCCTGTTTGATGGCATTTGTAGCTGTAGATACACATGCTTTGCATAATTCCACGATCTAATGTTGCTCTCGGAGTGTTACAAGTTGTTTTTCTGCGAAGAAGCTTTTTTGAGTCACAAGAACAAGTGACTCCTCCTCTCAGTGATAGTGCGCATGGGCATCGAGTCTAGATTGTTTTCTTTCTACCAACAGGTTTGGACGTGTTCCCTCTCGCTGTGGTAGATCTCAGTTCGGTACTATCTGAACTTCTCCATCTTTCCTTTAAACGTCTGTTTCGTTTTCGAATGTGTTTTTTGACTACACTCGATCAGATTGTATCGTCTGGATCGATTAAACGCCCTTTTGGGTGACCTCTACCTTCTCAGGCCAATTGCGATACAGGCTCATGGATCAGACTCCGTTTCAATTTCACCCTCTGTGCCACGCTCCCATACACCGACCAACACTTGGTGTGCAACCTCTGCCTCTCTTCCGATCAAAAGGAAGGAGCCTTTGAGGCGTGTCGGTCCTGCCTCTGAAAGAACACTGCAGGATCGAAGTGCGCGTCGACTAGAGATGGCCTCCAAGTTGAAAGTACAAACTCCGGACATTTTTGGTGAGGAACAAGCGCAGACTGCAGTTTCCATCGCAGATTCTGATTCAGACTGTGACTTTGATGAGGACAGCCAAGTGATTCTAGCGGTGCAGTACATGAGTACACCAGCCATTTCCCATCACCAAAAAACATCCAGAAAATCAGCACAACTGGTCTTGGGTCCACCACTGCTTGCCGGCCATGGTTGGACCCGAAAGTTACATCTCGATGACCGGCAGTCAGATTTGGCATAAAAAAAGACCAAAATGCATTTGATGTCAACCAAAGAGACTGCTACGTCTCTTTCGAGATCTACTCAAAGTGGAGGCTTCACTTCAGAATCGAAGCATTTGTCTTCCACCTCGGAGCCAAAACACCCAACGTCCTCTTCGTAGCTGAAAAAACATCTACCTGCTTTGGAGTTGACATTCTCGGCCCGATTAAAGCAGTCCATCTCCAAGCGTTCGGAGCTCAAAACTGTGGGAAAGAAATATGTTCCATCTTTAGAAGAATCAACAGACATTAGGCCTTGAGGTGATAAACCATAAACAGTGGAAAATTCAAATCCATAAGGATACTGGAAAGATTGTGTAAAGAAATGGCTCCCTGTTGCAGTTACCACCCACTTTTTGCCTGATACTGATGCTGACTTGACTGAGAAGTGTGCTGGGACCCTGCTAACCAGGCCCCAGCACCAGTGTTCCTTCACCTAAAATGTACCATTGTATCCACAATAGGCACACCCTGGCATTCAGATAAGTCCCTTGTAACTGGTACTTCTAGTACCAAGGGCCCTGATGCCAAGAAAGGTCTCTAAGGGCTGCAGCATGTCTTATGCCACCCTAGAGACCCCTCACTCAGCACAGACACACTGCTTACAAGCCTGTGTGTGCTAGTGAGAACAAAATGAGTAAGTCGACATGGCACTCCCCCCAGGGTGCCATGCCAGCCTCTCACTGCCTATGCAGTATGGGTAAGACACCCCTCTAGCAGGCCTTACAGCCCTAAGGCAGGGTGCACTATACCATAGGTGAGGGTACCAGTGCATGAGCATGGTACCCCTGCAGTGTCTAAACAAAACCTTAGACATTGTAAGTGCAGGGTAGCCATAAGAGTATATGGTCTGGGAGTCTGTCAAACACGAACTCCACAGCACCATAATGGCTACACTGAAAACTGGGAAGTTTGGTATCAAACTTCTCAGCACGATAAATGCACACTGATGCCAGTGTACATTTTATTGTAAAATACACCCCAGAGGGCACCTTAGAGGTGCCCCCTGAAACTTAACCGACTATCTGTGTAGGCTGACTAGTTTTAGCAGCCTGCCACAAACCGAGACATGTTGCTGGCCCCATGGGGAGAGTGCCTTTGTCACTCTGAGGCCAGTAACAAAGCCTGCACTGGGTGGAGATGCTAACACCTCCCCCAGGCAGGAATGGTCACACCTGGCGGTGAGCCTCAAAGGCTCACCTCCTTTGTGCCAACCCAGCAGGACACTCCAGCTAGTGGAGTTGCCCGCCCCCTCCGGCCAGGCCCCACTTTTGGCGGCAAGGCCGGAGAAGATAATGAGAAAAACAAGGAGGAGTCACTGACCAGTCAGGACAGCCCCTAAGGTGTCCTGAGCTGAGGTGACTCTAACTTTTAGAAATCCTCCATCTTGCAGATGGAGGATTCCCCCAATAGGGTTAGGAATGTGACCCCCTCCCCTTGGGAGGAGGCACAAAGAGGGTGTACCCACCCTCAGGGCTAGTAGCCATTGGCTACTAACCCCCCAGACCTAAACACGCCCTTAAATTTAGTATTTAAGGGCTACCCTGAACCCTAGAAAATCAGATTCCTGCAACTACAAGAAGAAGGACTGCCTAGCTGAAAACCCCTGCAGAGGAAGACCAGAAGACGACAACTGCCTTGGCCCCAGAAACTCACCGGCCTGTCTCCTGCCTTCCAAAGATCCTGCTCCAGCGACGCCTTCCAAAGGGACCAGCGACCTCGACATCCTCTGAGGACTGCCCCTGCTTCGAAAAGACAAGAAACTCCCGAGGACAGCGGACCTGCTCCAAGAAAAGCTGCAACTTTGTTTCCAGCAGCTTTAAAGAACCCTGCAAGCTCCCCGCAAGAAGCGTGAGACTTGCAACACTGCACCCGGCGACCCCGACTCGGCTGGTGGCGATCCAACACCTCAGGAGGGACCCCAGGACTACTCTAAGACTGTGAGTACAAAAACCTGAGCCCCCACAGCGCCGCCTGCAGAGGGAATCCCGAGGCTTCCCCTGACCGCGACTCTTTGAATCCTAAGTCCCGACACCTGGGAGAGACCCTGCACCCGCAGCCCCCAGGACCTGAAGGACCGGACTTTCACTGGAGGAGTGACCCCCAGGAGTCCCTCTCCCTTGATCAAGTGGAGGTTTCCCCGAGGAACCCCCCCCTTGCCTGCCTGCAGCGCTGAAGAGATCCCTAGATCTCCCATTGACTTCCATTACAAACCCGACGCTTGTTTCTACACTGCACCCGGCCGCCCCCGCGCTGCTGAGGGTGAAATTTCTGTGTGGGCTTGTCCCCCCCCCCGGTGCCCTACAAAACCCCCCTGGTCTGCCCTCCGAAGACGCGGGTACTTACCTGCAAGCAGACCGGAACCGGGGCACCCCCTTCTCTCCATTCTAGCCTATGTGTTTTGGGCACCACTTTGAACTCTGCACCTGACCGGCCCTGAGCTGCTGGTGTGGTGACTTTGGGGTTGCTCTGAACCCCCAACGGTGGGCTACCTTGGACCAAGAACTAAGCCCTGTAAGTGTCTTACTTACCTGGTTAACCAAACAAATACTTACCTCCCCTAGGAACTGTGAAAATTGCACTAAGTGTCCACTTTTAAAACAGCTATTTGTGAATAACTTGAAAAGTATACATGCAATTTTGATGATTTGAAGTTCCTAAAGTACTTACCTGCAATACCTTTCGAATGAGATATTACATGTAGAATTTGAACCTGTGGTTCTTAAAATAAACTAAGAAAATATATTTTTCTATATAAAAACCTATTGGCTGGATTTGTCTCTGAGTGTGTGTACCTCATGTATTGTCTATGTGTATGTACAACAAATGCTTAACACTACTCCTTGGATAAGCCTACTGCTCGACCACACTACCACAAAATAGAGCATTAGTATTATCTATTTTTGCCACTATTTTACCTCTAAGGGGAACCCTTGGACTCTGTGCATGCTATTCCTTACTTTGAAATAGCACATACAGAGCCAACTTCCTACATTGGTGGATCAGCGGTGGGGTACAAGACTTTGCATTTGCTGGACTACTCAGCCAATACCTGATCACACGACAAATTCCAAAATTGTCATTAGAAATTCATTTTTGCAATTTGAAATTGTTCTAAATTCTTAAAAGTCCTGCTAGGGCCTTGTGTGTTAAGTCCCTGTTTAGCATTGTCTTTTAGAGTTTAAAAGGTTGTTAAAAGTTTGAAATTAGATTCTAGAAACAGTTTTAGATTCTTTAAAAAGTCTTCCAACTTTTAGCAAAATAATGTCTGATACAGAGATGAATGTGGTGGAACTCGACACCACACCTTACCTCCATCTTAAGATGAGGGAGCTAAGGTCTCTCTGTAATATAAAGAAAATAACCATTGGCTCCAGACCTACCAAAATTCAGCTCCAGGAGCTGTTGGCAGAGTTTGAAAAAGCCAACCCCTCTGAGGATGACTTCACAGAGGAAGAAATTAGTGACTTGGAGGGCAATTCCCCCCTTCCAGTCCTAAATAGGGAGACCAGGGCCTCTCAAGCCCTGTCTCCAAAAATGATAGTCAGAAATGTTGCTTCCCTCACAGGAGGGTCCAGCATTTCTGAAATCACTGAGGATGCTCTCAGTGAAGATGACCCCCTGTTAGCCAGGATGGTCAAAAGATTGGCTTTGGAAAAGCAGCTCCTAGCCATAGAAAGGGAAAGAAAAGAGATGGGCCTAGGTCCCATCGATGGTGGCAGCAACTTAAATAGGGTCAGAGATTCTCCTGACATCCTAAAAATCCCCAAAGGGATTGTAACAAAATATGAAGCTGGTGATGACATCACCAAATGGTTCACAGCTTTTGAGAGGGCTTGTGTAACCAGAAAAGTGAACAGATCTCACTGGGGTGCTCTCCTTTGGGAAATGTTCACTGGAAAGTGTAGGGATAGACTCCTCACACTCTCTGGAAAAGATGCAGAATCTTATGACCTCATGAAGGGTACCCTGATTGAGGGCTTTGGATTCTCCACTGAGGAGTATAGAATTAGATTCAGGGGGGCTCAAAAATCCTTGAGCCAGACCTGGGTTGATTTTGTAGACTACTCAGTAAAAACACTGGATGGTTGGTTAACTGGAAATGAAGTGTGTGACTATGTTGGGCTTTATAATTTGTTTATGAAAGAACACATTTTAAGTAACTGCTTCAATGAAAAGTTGCATCAGTATCTGGTAGACCTAGGTCCAATTTCTCCCCAAGAATTGGGAAAGAAGGCAGACCACTGGGTCAAGACTAGGGTAACCAAAACTTCCACTGGGGGTGACCAAAAGAAAGGGGTTACAAAAACTCCCCAGGAGAAAGTGGGTGACACTAGAAACAAAGAAAAAGAGTCCTCGGTAGGCCCCCAAAAACCAGAACAGGTGGGTGGGCCCCAAGACACAACCCAAAACAAAGGTGGGTACCAGGGTAAGAACTGGGATGCCACTAAGGCATGGTGCCACAACTGTAAACAGTCTGGGCACCACACCAAGGACACTTCTTGTCCCAAAAACAAACCCCAGAACCAAATTCCAGGGGTAACCAGTGTAGCCATGGGAGATGACTCCTCGGATGAGGAGGTCTTCCTAGCCTTCAACTGGAAACAGGGCCCAACAGGTGAGTTGGAGATTCCAGAGGGAAGTAGACACTTCCACCACCTACTGGTGAATGGAATCCCAACCACTGCCCTGAGAGACACTTGTGCCAGTCACACTATTGTGCATGACAGGCTGGTGCTCTCAAACCAGTACATCCCAGGTGAGACTGCCAGGGTAAGAGTTAGCCTAGACAGGGTCACTAAGAGGCCTGTGGCTTTAGTGCCCATAGAAGTGGGTGGCACTCTTAGCTGGAGAAGGGTAGTAGTCAGTACAGACCTCCCCCTTGATTGTCTCCTTGGAAATGACTACCCAGAGGTTAGTCAGAGCCCAAGAGAGAAACTGGTTCAGTGCCAGTCCTCTCCCAAGGATTCTGGAAGCCCTGCCTCTGCAGTAAATGCAAGCAGGCCCCAGAAGAAGAAGAAAAGAAAACAGAGTAGGAAGGCTGGACAACCTTTAGCCAAGGTTACAGCAAGCCAAGGAGATTCTGCTCCAGTAGGGGAGAACTCCAAAAATGGCCCTGATAAAGTCCAACCTGACCCACAAGAAGTCCTGGCTAGTCAGGCAACTGTTAAACCTGAGTGGGTGGCTCCTCAGCTAACAGAAGAAAGAGTGGAAGAAGGGTGTTTACTACAAGATGTGGTAACCCCCCACTCCAATACAGCAGACAGGCAACCTGAACCCAAAGAAGCCTGTAACTTAGCCCCTTCCCTTTTAGGTGAAGAGCTAAAGGTGTGGTTCTGGGCACTGACAGCTGTCAGTGGCCTCTGCTGGGTGTTAGCCTTTATGGCTGCACTATCCTTAGCATGGTGGTCTGACCCCATGCCAAATAGCAAGTTAGGCCCCCTGACCCTATTGGTCATGGTGGGGTTACTCCAGCTCTGGGTAACCTCTCTGGGTAAGCTAGGGGTGACCCTGGCCAAGATAAGGTTAGCAGAGGTGGACACCTCTAAGACCAAAATAGAAAGAATGGGTGGAGACATTGAAGAGGCAGACAAGAGGCAATTCAGACTAGGTCCTATCACTGTGGAAGTGGGTCAGTTCCCCAAAGGGAATGACCTGAACAGAAGGATGTAAGGCAGAGTAGGCCCTGCAACTAACCAGCCTATTTCTCCTACTCTTCCTCGCCTGACAGACTAGGAAGACTCTCCCAGCTTGGGCTGAGTCTCCTGGCCTGTGGGCTGGGGGGGGCTTGTGTAAAGAAATGGCTCCCTGTTGCAGTTACCCCCCACTTTTTGCCTGATACTGATGCTGACTTGACTGAGAAGTGTGCTGGGACCCTGCTAACCAGGCCCCAGCACCAGTGTTCCTTCACCTAAAATGTACCATTGTATCCACAATTGGCACACCCTGGCATTCAGATAAGTCCCTTGTAACTGGTACTTCTAGTACCAAGGGCCCTGATGCCAATAAAGGTCTCTAAGGGCTGCAGCATGTCTTATGCCACCCTAGAGACCCCTCACTCAGCACAGACACACTGCTTACAAGCCTGTGTGTGCTAGTGAGAACAAAATGAGTAAGTCGACATGGCACTCCCCCCAGGTTGCCATGCCAGCCTCTCACTGCCTATGCAGTATGGGTAAGACACCCCTCTAGCAGGCCTTACAGCCCTAAGGCAGGGTGCACTATACCATAGGTGAGGGTACCAGTGCATGAGCATGGTACCCCTGCAGTGTCTAAACAAAACCTTAGACATTGTAAGTGCAGGGTAGCCATAAGAGTATATGGTCTGGGAGTCTGTCAAACACGAACTCCACAGCACCATAATGGCTACACTGAAAACTGGGAAGTTTGGTATCAAACTTCTCAGCACAATAAATGCACACTGATGCCAGTGTACATTTTATTGTAAAATACACCCCAGAGGGCACCTTAGAGGTGCCCCCTGAAACTTAACCGACTATCTGTGTAGGCTGACTAGTTTTAGCAGCCTGCCACAAACCGAGACATGTTGCTGGCCCCATGGGGAGAGTGCCTTTGTCACTCTGAGGCCAGTAACAAAGCCTGCACTGGGTGGAGATGCTAACACCTCCCCCAGGCAGGAATGGTCACACCTGACGGTGAGCCTCAAAGGCTCACCTCCTTTGTGCCAACCCAGCAGGACACTCCAGCTAGTGGAGTTGCCCGCCCCCTCCGGCCAGGCCCCACTTTTGGCGGCAAGGCCGGAGAAGATAATGAGAAAAACAAGGAGGAGTCACTGACCAGTCAGGACAGCCCCTAAGGTGTCCTGAGCTGAGGTGACTCTAACTTTTAGAAATCCTCCATCTTGCAGATGGAGGATTCCCCCAATAGGGTTAGGAATGTGACCCCCTCCCCTTGGAAGGGGGCACAAAGAGGGTGTACCCACCCTCAGGGCTAGTAGCCATTGGCTACTAACCCCCCAGACCTAAACACGCCCTTAAATTTAGTATTTAAGGGCTACCCTGAACCCTAGAAAATCAGATTCCTGCAACTACAAGAAGAAGGACTGCCTAGCTGAAAACCCCTGCAGAGGAAGACCAGAAGACGACAACTGCCTTGGCCCCAGAAACTCACCGGCCTGTCTCCTGCCTTCCAAAGATCCTGCTCCAGCGACGCCTTCCAAAGGGACCAGCGACCTCGACATCCTCTGAGGACTGCCCCTGCTTAGAAAGACAAGAAACTCCAGAGGACAGCGGACCTGCTCCAAGAAAAGCTGCAACTTTGTTTCCAGCAGCTTTAAAGAACCCTGCAAGCTCCCCGCAAGAAGCGTGAGACTTGCAACACTGCACCCGGCGACCCCGACTCGGCTGGTGGCGATCCAACACCTCAGGAGGGACCCCAGGACTACTCTAAGACTGTGAGTACAAAAACCTGTCCCCCCTGAGCCCCCACAGCGCCGCCTGCAGAGGGAATCCCGAGGCTTCCCCTGACCGCGACTCTTTGAATCCTAAGTCCCGACACCTGGGAGAGACCCTGCACCCGCAGCCCCCAGGACCTGAAGGACCGGACTTTCACTGGAGGAGTGACCCCCAGGAGTCCCTCTCCCTTGATCAAGTGGAGGTTTCCCCGAGGAACCCCCCCCTTGCCTGCCTGCAGCGCTGAAGAGATCCCTAGATCTCCCATTGACTTCCATTACAAACCCGACGCTTGTTTCTACACTGCACCCGGCCGCCCCCGCGCTGCTGAGGGTGAAATTTCTGTGTGGGCTTGTGTCCCCCCCGGTGCCCTACAAAACCCCCCTGGTCTGCCCTCCGAAGACGCGGGTACTTACCTGCAAGCAGACCGGAACCGGGGCACCCCCTTCTCTCCATTCTAGCCTATGTGTTTTGGGCACCACTTTGAACTCTGCACCTGACCGGCCCTGAGCTGCTGGTGTGGTGACTTTGGGGTTGCTCTGAACCCCCAACGGTGGGCTACCTTGGACCAAGAACTAAGCCCTGTAAGTGTCTTACTTACCTGGTTAACCAAACAAATACTTACCTCCCCTAGGAACTGTGAAAATTGCACTAAGTCCACTTTTAAAACAGCTATTTGTGAATAACTTGAAAAGTATACATGCAATTTTGATGATTTGAAGTTCCTAAAGTACTTACCTGCAATACCTTTCGAATGAGATATTACATGTAGAATTTGAACCTGTGGTTCTTAAAATAAACTAAGAAAAGATATTTTTCTATATAAAAACCTATTGGCTGGATTTGTCTCTGAGTGTGTGTACCTCATGTATTGTCTATGTGTATGTACAACAAATGCTTAACACTACTCCTTGGATAAGCCTACTGCTCGACCACACTACCACAAAATAGAGCATTAGTATTATCTATTTTTACCACTATTTTACCTCTAAGGGGAACCCTTGGACTCTGTGCATGCTATTCCTTACTTTGAAATAGCACATACAGAGCCAACTTCCTACAGATTGCCTCTCCTTTTATAACTAAAAGGAAACTATTTTTCCATGAGACTTTCAAAGCTGGTCCTTCACCTGCCAAAATCTTCAAACACCAGGAGAAACCAAAGGCAGTACATTAGCCTTCACCACCGCATTCTCCTTTGCTTCCCACTTCTTTACCACCTGATACTCCTCCACCTACACAATGTTCTCCACAATCCCCTGTTTCCTCACATGGGCATGACCTGGGTGACAATACTTATAGAGTAAATCCATGGGATTTGTGTGACCCGGACCCTGTCCCATCTAACGATCCTGATGTATATCCCACTAGGCCATCTCCACCTGAAGACACCACGGCTGATAATCAGATTATTGCTAGAGCAGCTGGATACCACAATGTGCAGCTGCACTCACGTCCCATAGAGGATGATTATTATTTTTTTTTAACACGCCATCTTCTACCCACCGAGTACCAATGCTTCCAGGCATGCTTAAACATGCTGATGACATTTTAAAGAGCCAGTAAAGGCTAAGTTACAGCACAAAGGGCGGACAGAAAATACAAAACTGCACCATCAGATCCACTCTTCATCATGCAACAATTGCCACCTGACTCTATTGTTAGTGCAGCAAGAAAGTGGGCAAATAGTCAGTCCACCAGGGATGCTCCTCTGCCCGATAAGGAAAGTTGTAAATTTGATGCAGCAGGCAAGAGTGGCAACTCTAGCTGCAAATCATTGGAGAATTGCAAACCCAGTCTTTTTTAACCAGGTACGATAGAACCCATTGGGACGAGATGCAGGAGTTCCTGAAATATCTCCCACCGAAACACCAAAAAAGGGCAAAGCAGGTACTTGTAGAAGGACAGGCTATCTTCAACAACCAGATTAGATCTGCTCTAGATGCAGCAGGCACCACAGCTAGGAGTATGAACAGTAGCGTAATAATCAGGAGGCATGCTTGGTTGTGATCTTCAGGGTTTAAATCTGAGATTCAGCAAGCGGTCCGTATTATACTGTTTAAGAGCAGTTATTTGGACCAGAGGTGGATACCACCATAGAAAAATTTAAAAAGGACTCTGACACAGCTAAGGCCATGGGTGCCCTTACGTAACACCTGTTCCGGGTTGTAAGGAAATGGCTCCCTGTTGCAATTACCCCCTACTTTTTGCCTGAGACTGATGCTGACTTGACTGAAGTGTGCTGGGACCCTGCTAACCAGACCCCAGCACCAGTGTTCTATCATCTAAAATGTACCATTGTTTCCACAATTGGCACACCCCTGACACACAGATAAGTCCCTTGTAAAAGGTACCAGTGGTACCAAGGGCCCTGTGACCAGGGAAAGTCCCTAAGGGCTGCAGCATTTGTTGTGCCACCCTAGGGGACCCCTCACCTAACACATGCACACTGCCATTGCAGATTGTGTGCGTTGATGGGGAGAAAAAAGGCAAAGTCAACATGGCATCCCCCTCAGGATGCCATGCACACAAAATGCTGCCTGTGGCATAGGTAAGTCAGTTGTTCAGTGCAGGACTGACTGGTCTGTGCCAGCCTGCTGCTGAGACACGAGTTTCTGACCCCATGTGGTGAGGGCCTTTGTGCTCTCTGAGGACAGAAACAAAAGCCTGCTCTGGGTGGAGGTGCTTCACACCTCCCCCTGCAGGAACTGTAACACCTAGCAGTGAGCCTCAAAGGCTCAGGTTTCGTGTTACAATGCCCCAGGGCACTCCAGCTAGTGGGGATGCCAGCCTCCTGGACACTGCCCCCACTTTTCGCGGCAAGTCCAGGGGAGATAATGAGAAAAACAAGGAGTCACCCACCAGTCAGGACAGCCCCTAAGGTGTCCTGAGGTGACCCCTGCCTTTAGAAATCCTCCATCTTGATTATGGAGGATTCCCCCTCCCTGAAGCCACCCTCAAGACAGTAGCCATTGGCTACTGCCCTCCCAGACCTAAACACACCCCTAAATTCAGTATTTAGGGGCTCCCCAGAACCTAGGAAACTAGATTCCTGCAACCTGAAGACGAAGGACTGCTGACCTGAAGCCTTGCAGAGAAGACGGAGACACCAACTGCTTTGGCCCCAGCCCTAGCGGCCTATCTCCCCACTTCGAGAAAAACTGCAACTGCGACGCATCCCCCAGGGTCCAGCGACCTCTGAAGCCGCAGAGGACTACCCTGCATCTAAAAGGACCAAGAAACTCCTGAGGACAGTGGCCCTATTCAACCAACTTGCAACTTTACAACAAAGAAACAACTTTTAAAGACCACACGTTTCCCACTGGAAGCGTGAGACTTTCCACTCTGCACCGACGCCCCCGGCTGGACCTGCGGAAAACTAACTCTACAGGGAGGACTCCCCGGCGACTGCGAGCCCGTGAGTAGCCAGAGTTGAGCCCCCTGAGCCCCCACAGCAACACCTGCAGAGGGAATCCAGAGGCTCCCCCCTGACCGCGACTGCCTGCTTCAAAGAACCAGATGCCTGGGAAACACACTGCACCCGCAGCCACCAGGACCTGAAGGAACCAAACTCCAGGGCAGGAAAAAACCCCAGGCGGCCCCTTTCCTAGCCCAGGTGGTGGCTACCCCGAGGAGCCCCCCCCCCCCCCCCTTGCCTGCATCGTTGAAGAGACCCTTGGGTCTCCCCATTGAATCCTATGACAAACCAGACACCTGGTTGCACTCTGCACCCGGCCGCCCCTGTGCCGCTGAGGGTGTACTTTCAGTGCCTGCTTGTGTCCCCCCTGGTGCCCTACAAAACCCCCCTGGTCTGCCCTCTGACGTCACGGGTACTTACCTGCTGGCAGACTGGAACCGGGGCACCCCTATTCCCATTGAAGCCTATGCGTTTTGGGCACACTTTGACCTCTGCACCTGACCGGCCCTGAGCTGCTGGTGTGGTAACTTTGGGGTTGCCTTGAACCCCCAACGGTGGGCTACCTTGGACCCAACTTTGAACTCTGTAAGTGTTGTACTTACCTGTGAACTTAACATTTACTTACCTCCCCCAGGAACTGTTGATTTTTGCACTGTAGAAAAATATCAATACACTGTTCCAGTAAAAAGGAAAGAAAAACACAAAGGGAGGTCCTAAATTTTAGGAGCAAATAACCTCACACATCCAAAAGGATGTCATGCTTCATCATCGGTACAGCTCCTCGTCAGACCGGCGCTGCAATGTCTGACGGGTTCCACCCCAGATGGGGTGGCTCTTTGCCGGAGATCTTTTACAATGATGGTGCCATGACCCCAGGATTGAGTGGGGGGAGAAGAAAACAGGAGATCAAAGTGGAAAATGGTTAAAATTGGCTCTCACAACCTCCAATGTGTAAATAATTTATTGAACCAGTTGGAAGGTAGGGACCAAGATTAAAAGAAGAAGTGTAGTCAAACGAGTGAAATAGAAATAATGTTCAATCACTCTATTGGAATCTAAGAGTGGAAGGGAGGTATGGACAGTTTTCAAACCAACCCTTTTCATGGGTCAACATGTTTCGCATCCTAGTGGCCCATACGGGTCCATTGATGCTTCGTCAGGACCAAGTTGACTATCTATATCTCCTAATCAAAAGGGACTGATGTGTCTTCTTAATCAAAGTACCAGTATTACAGGTAGCTGAAAAAAATATGAAACAAGAATCAAATCACTTACATTAGTCAGGTCCATATGTTTCCTAACTAAAGCCCACCCCCATTAGGGGAATGCGCTCCATAGGACCACGTGAACCAATGGTCGGGCGCAGTTGCAAGTTTCAAATGCTGCCGGGACCGGTGTGGAGACCTACCCGGGTCCGCGCGTCCTGGAGATTTTTGCACTGTGTCCGTTTTTAAAATAGCATATTGGCATTTTTGCCAAAACTGTACATGCTATTGTGATGATTCAAAGTTCATAAGATACCTGAGTAAAATACCTTTAATTTAAAGTATTGTTTGTAAATCTTGAACCTGTGGTTCTTAAAATAAACTAAGAAAATATATTTTTCTATATAAGAACCTGTTGGCCAGGAATTGTCTGAGTGAGTGTTCCTCATTTATTGCCTGTGTGTGTACAACAAATGCTTAACACTACCCTCTGATAAGCCTACTGCTCGACCACACTACCACAAAATAGAGCATTAGAATTATCTCTTTTTGCCACTATCTTACCTCTAAGGGGAACCCTTGGGCTCTGTGCATGCTATTTCTTACTTTGAAATACTACATACAGAGCCAACTTCCTACAGGGGTACTTTCTGCAGGCCCCACTTCAGAGGTGGTTATAAACCCTTAACATCAGAGGCCTCTACGTCCCAACAAAAGCAGGGACAACAATGTTACTCTAGAGGGTCTTTCAAAGGATCCTATAGAGGAATCAACTTAATTTGTAAGGGGAAATCCACTGCCACAAGAGGTGACTCCATCTCGTCAAAACAGTTACTTCCTCAGCATCCCCACACAGTACACATCTCCTGTGGGAGGGAGACTGCAACATGTCTACCTTCAGTGGAACAACATTACATCAGATCAATGGGTACTGTCAATTATCCACAATGGTTATTGCCTAGAACTTACTTCCACTCCACCAAATATTCCCCCTCGCTCACGCAGGCTTTTTACAGAACATCTTGTTTTGCCAAAACAAGAGGTACTTTCACTTCTACTCAAAGATGCAATAGAGATAGTAACTGTAGGAAAATGGCTCCTTGTTGCAGTTACCCCCCACTTTTTGCCTGATACTGATGCTGACTTGACTGAGAAGTGTGCTGGGACCCTGCTAACCAGCCCCCAGCACCAGTGTTCTTTCACTAAACATGTACCATTGTTTCCACAATTGTCACGCCCCTGCAACAAAAGGTACCACTGGTGCCAAGGGGCCTGTGACCAGGGAAGGTCCCTAAGGGCTGCAGCATGTTGTGCCACCCTAAGGGACCCCTCACCTAATGGATGCACACTGCCATTGCAGATTGTGTATGTTGGTGGGGAGAAAAAGGCAAAGTTGACATGGCATCCCCCTCAGGATGCCATGCACACAAAATACTGCCTGTGGCATAGGTAAGTCACCCCTCTAGCAGGCCTTACAGCCCTAAAGCAGGGTGCACTATACCATAGGTGAGGGCATATGTGCATGAGCAATATTCCCCTACAGTGTCTAAGTCCATTCTTAAACATTGTAAGTATAGTGTGGCCATATTAAGTATATGGTCTGGGAGTTTGTCAAAACGAACTCCACAGTTCCATAATGGCTACACTGAATACTGGAAAGTTTGGTATCAAACTTCTCAGAATAATAAACCCACACTGATCCAGTGTTAGATTTATTTAAAAATGCACAAACAGGGCATCTCAGAGATGCCCCCCTGTATTTTACCCAATCCTTCAGTGCAGGACTGACTGGTCTGTGCCAGTCTGCCACTGAGAGATGAGTTTCTGACCCCCTGGGGTTAGATCCTTTGTGCTTTCTCTTGGGCCAGAAACAAAGCTTGCACTGGGTGGAGGTGCTTCACACCTCCCCCCTGCAGGAACTGTAACACCTAGCAGTGAGCGTCAGAGGCTCAGACTTCGTGTTCCAATGCCCCTGGGCACTCCAGCTAGTGTAGAAGGGAGGGAGTACTAGGAGGGTGTAGCCACTCAAGGACAGTAGCCATTGGCTACTGCCCTGTGACCCTAACACACTCCTAAAATCAGTATTTATGGGTGACCCTGAACCCAGGATTGCAGATTCTTGACTACCCAACAAGGAGGACTGCTGACCTGAAAACCCAGCAGAGGAGACGACAACTGCTTTGGCCCAATCCCTACCGGCCTGTCTCCAGATTCAAAGAACCTGCAACAGCGATGCATTCAGCGGGACCAGCGACCTCTGCCAACTCAGAGCACTTCCTTGCAACTCAAAGGACCAAGAAACTCCAGTGGACAGCGGCTCTGTCCAAAACAACCAAGAAGAAACCGTCTTTAAAGGGACTCCCACCTCACTTCTGAAGCGTGAGTCCCCTCCACTTTGCATCCGACGCCCCCGGCCCGTGTCCAGAGAAACCAGCACGGCAGCGAGGACCCCCAGGTGACTCCCCTGACATGTCCACCCTGAGACGACCTCCCTGCACCCCCACAGCGATGCCTTCAGAGAGAATCCAGAGGATCTCCCTGACCGCGACTGCCCGGTAACAAAGCACCTGACGCCTGGAAGAAGCGATGCACCCACAGCCACCAGGCCAGAGAGAAACCAACTACCGGTGCAGGAGTGACCAGCAGGTGGCCCTCATCCTTGCCCAGTCAGTGGCTGGCCCGAGAAGCCCTCCTGTGCCCTGTCTGCGCCCTGCCTGCATCGCCAGTGTGACCCCTGGGTCTCTCCATTGATTTCTACCTAAAACCCAAAACCTACTTCACACACTGCACCCGGCCACCCCTGTGCCGCTGAGGGTGTATTTTGTGTGCCTGTTTGTGACCCCCCAGTACTCTACAAAACCCGCTGTCCTCAGGAGGTTCTTGGTCCTTTAGGTGCAGGCCAGTCCTCTGAGTCCTCAGAGGTCGTTGGTCCCGCTGGATGCATTGCTGTGTAGGTTCTTTGAGTCTGGAGACAGGCCGGTAGTGCTGGGGCCAAGTCAGTTGTTGTCTCAGTCATCTCTGCGGGACATTCAGGTCAACCGTCCTTCTTTTTGCAGGTTGTCAGGACTCTGGTTTCCCTGGTTCAGGGTCGCCCCTAAACACTCAATTTAGGGCTGTGTTGAGGTCTGGGGGGCAGTAGCCAATGGCTACTGTCCTTAAGGGTTGCTACACCCTCTTTGTACCTCCTTCCTGTGGAGACGGGGGCACATCCCTAATCCTATTGGGGGGAATCCTCCAAAACAGAATGGAGGATTTCCTAAGGCAGGGGTAACCTCAGCTCAGGACACCTTAGGGGCAGTCCTGACTGGAGGGTGACTCCTCCTTGTCTCCTCCGCACTTGCCGTCAAAAGTGGGGGCTGTGTCCCGAGGGGCGGGCATCTCCACTAGCTGGAGTGCCCTGGGCGCTGTAACACCAAGCTTGAGCCTTTGAGGCTCACCGCCAGGTGTTAGTTCCTGCTGGGGGACGTGTGAAGCACCTCCACTCAGTACAGGCTTTGTTATTGGCCACAGAGTGACAAAGGCACTCTCCCCATGTGGCCAGAAACCCGTCTGGATGTGGCATGCTGGCAGAAGCTGGTCAGCCTAGCACTAGTAGTTGGACTGCTATACAGGGGGCATCTCCAAGATGTCCTCTGTGTGCATTTCTCAATTAATCCCACACTGGCAAAAGTTCATGTTTGACAAACTCCCAGACCATATACTCAGTGTGGCTACCCTGCACTTACAAAGAATTGACTTAGACACTGTAGGGGCATAGTGCTCATGCAGCTATACCCTCACCTGTGGTATAGTGCGGCCTGCTTTAGGGCTGTAAGGTCTGCTAGTAGGGTGACTTACCTATGCCACAGGCAGTGGGTTGTGGACATGGCACTCTGAGGGGAGTGCCATGTCGACTTATTCCTTTTTGTCCCCACCAGCACACAGCTGTGAAGCAGTATGCATGTGCTGAGTAAGGGGTCCCCAGGCTGGCATAATATATGCTGCAGCCCTTAAAGACCTTCGCTGGCCACAGGGCCCTTGGTACCATGGGTACCATTTACAAGGGACTTATCTGTGTGCCAGGGCTATGCCAGTTGTGGAGACAAAGGTACAGTTTAGGGAAAAAAACACTGGTGCTGGGGCCTGGTTAGCAGGGTCCCAACACACTTTTAATCATAAGTGGCTTCAACAAAAGGAAAAAAGTTAGGGGGTTTCTCTTCCAGGGGATCCTCATCAATAGTCATAAACATTGAATATTCCCGCCCTAGTGCGGGGACCCCGGAGCATATATAAAATATATACCTATAAAGTATGAAATATGCACGAAAAATATATATATAGCATTTTTAGTAGACATATCTTTCATACTAAACTCCTATATACATGTGTAAAACAGCAATGCAGGCTATAATCATAAACAAGCTAAAATGCTTTATTTCTATGAAGTTTTTTTTTTTTTTTTTTTTTACCATTATAAAATTACAATAGAGAATAAATATCTACCCAAGCCCCCAAAACTGGGCCTAGGGAAATAAGCAGCAGCAATATCTAGAGAAAAAAGAGAAAAAACTGCATTGAAAAACAATGGAGCATTCTTAGCCAATAGGCTGCATGCAGGTTAACACAGGAGAACTGTAAGGAAATGCCTCCTTGGCATGGTTACCCCCTGACTTTTTGCCTTTGCTGATGCTATGTTTTGAATTGAAAGTGTGCTGAGGCCTGCTAACCAGGCCCCAGCACCAGTGTTCTTTCCCTAACCTGTACTTTTGATTCCACAATTGGCACACCCTGGCATCCAGGTAAGTCTCTTGTAACTGGTACCCCTGGTACCAAGGGCCCTGATGCCAGGGAAGGTCTCTAAGGGCTGCAGCATATCTTATGCCACCCTAGGGACCCCTCACTCAGCACAGACACACTGCTTACCAGCTTGTGTGTGCTGATGAGAACAAAACGAGTAAGTCGACATGGCACTCCCCTCAGGGTGCCATGCCAACCTCACACTGCCTATGCAGTATAGATAAGTCACCCCTCTAGTAGGCCTTACAGCCCTAAGGCAGGGTGCACTATACCATAGGTGAGGGCACCAGTACCTGAGTACTGTGCCCCTACAGTGTCTAAGCCAAACCTTAGACACTGTAAGTGCAGGGTAGCCATAAGAGTATATTGTCTGGGAGTCTGTCAAACACGGACTCCACAGCACCATAATGGCTACACTGAAAACTGGGAAGTTTGGTATCAAACTTCTCAGCACAATAAATGCACACTGATGCCAGTGTACATTTTATTGTGAAATACACCCCAGAGGGCACCTTAGAGGTGCCCCCTGAAACCTTAACCGACTATCTGTGTAGGCTGACTGGTTCCAGCAGCCTGCCACAACCGAGACATGTTGCTGGCCCCATGGGGAGAGTGCCTTTGTCACTCTGAGGCCAGTAACAAAGCCTGCACTGGGTGGAGATGCTAGCACCTCCCCCAGGCAGGAGCTATCACACCTGGCGGTGAGCCTCAAAGGCTCACCCCTTTGTGCCAGCACCGCAGGACACTCCAGCTAGTGGAGTTGCCCGCCCCCTCCGGCCACGGCCCCCACTTTTGGCGGCAAGGCCGGAGGAAATAATGAGAATAACAAGGAGGAGTCACTGGCCAGTCAGGACAGCCCCTAAGGTGTCCTGAGCTGAGGTGACTAACTTTTAGAAATCCTCCATCTTGCAGATGGAGGATTCCCCAATAGGATTAGGGATGTGACCCCCTCCCCTTGGGAGGAGGCACAAAGAGGGTGTACCCACCCTCAGGGCTAGTAGCCATTGGCTACTAACCCCCCAGACCTAAACACGCCCTTAAATTTAGTATTTAAGGGCTCCCCTGAACCTAAGAATTTAGATTCCTGAAACCTACAAGAAGAAGAAGACTGCTGAGCTGAAAAACCCCTGCAGAGGAAGAACAGAAGACACCAACTGCTTTGGCCCTAGTCCTACCGGCCTGTCTCCTGCCTTCCAAAGAACCCTGCTCCAGCGACGCTTTCCAAAGGACCAGCGACCTCTGAATCCTCAGAGGACTGCCCTGCTTCAAGCAAAACAAGGAACTCCCGAGGACAGCGGCCCTGCTCCAAAAGAACTGCAACTTTGTTTCAAGGAGCAGACTTAAAGATCCCCGCAAGAAGCGTGAGACTTGCAACACTGCACCCGGCGACCCCGACTCGACTGGTGGAGAACCAACACCTCAGGGAGGACCCTCCGGCGACTCAGAGACCGTGAGTAACCAAAGTTGTCCCCCCTGAGCCCCCACAGCGACGCCTGCAGAGGGAATCCCGAGGCTCCCCCTGACCGCGACTGCCTGAACTCCATTTCCCGACGGCTGGAAAAGACCCTGCACCTGCAGCCCCCAGCACCTAAAGGAACGGAACTCCTGTGCAGGAGTGACCCCCAGGAGGCCCTCTCCCTTGCCCAGGTGGTGGCTACCCCGAGGAGCCCCCCCTTGCCTGCCTGCGACGCTCAAGAGATCCCTTGATCTCTCATTGAAATCTACAGAGAACCCGACGCTTGTTTGCACACTGCACCCGGCCGCCCCCGCGCTGCGGAGGGTGTACTTTTTGTGCTGACTGGTGTCCCCCCCCGGTGCCCTACAAAACCCCCCTGGTCTGCCCTCCGAAGACGCAGGTACTTACCTGCTGGCAGACCGGAACCGGGGCACCCCCTTTTCTCCATTGAAGCCTATGCGTTTTGGGCACCTCTTTGACCTCTGCACCTGACCGGCCCTGATCTGCTGGTGTGGTAACTTTGGGGTTGCTCTGAACCCCCAGCGGTGGGCTACCTTGGACCCAAACCTGAGACTTGTAAGTGATTTACTTACCTGACAAAACTAACAAAACTTACCTCCCCCAGGAACTGTGAAAATTGCACTAAGTGTCCACTTTTAAAACAGCTTATTGTGTTTTATGTAAAAAGTGTACATGCTAATGTAATGATTCAAAGTTCTTAAAGTACTTACCTGCAATACCTTTCAAATGAGATATTACATGTAGAATTTGAACCTGTGGTTCTTAAAATAAACTAAGAAAAGATATGTTTCTATAACAAAACCTATTGGCTGGATTTGTCTCTGAGTGTGTGTTCCTCATTTATTGCCTGTGTGTATGTACAACAAATGCTTAACACTACTCCTTTGATAAGCCTACTGCTCGACCACACTACCACAAAATAGAGCATTAGTATTATCTCTTTTTGCCACTATCTTACCTCTAAGGGGAACCCTTGGACTCTGTGCATACTATTCCTTACTTTGAAATAGTGCATACAGAGCCAACTTCCTACAAGAACCATAAAAACTTTGGCACCGTGCCTTTAAGACCCTGAGCACCTCCAGTATCCCACCATGCCTCAGGGGTGAAGGAAAGGTGACAGTTGGTTCACAGTTAGGTCAGTTCTTTTTTCCGGCTTCTTCTGAGAGGATCCTGGAGCATTGAGCTCTCAGTTTTTCCGAGTTTTTCTCAGAAAAATACTTAAAAACAGCGTTTTTTTCCTGTTTCACTCGACATCTAACATCTTTGTCTGAGTTTGGCAGTTTTTTCCTGACAGAAAAATGCCTTCCCTTTTTGTCAAATGCCCTTCTTGTGGGAAGAAGGCTCAGTCAGATCCACACTCTGTTTGTATTGTGTGCCTGCCTCAGAGTCACTGCCCTGACACTTGCAAACACTGCAAGAATATGTCAAAGAGGACTCTGAAGGACAGAGAAAAGATCAGATTTCATGGGCTTCACAAGAGGCAGAAGACATCATACTCTTCGCTTCCCAGGCAGCCAACAGGCCACTCTCAGGAGAGAATGGCTAGGTCGACGTCAGCAGGTAGGAAAGTACCTGTTTGTTCCCCGTCGACGTCGTCGCTGCCACCATCTCACCGCCATAGATCGCCGTCGACGCGACCGACGTCGAAGGACATGGCGTCGAGAGAACATGGCCATCGCAGGGGCATATCTCCGTCGACGGCAGCCTGCCGATCGACGTCGAGCCATCACCGGCGTGCCCGTTCGCCGCCGAAGACCTCACGCCCCCGACGTCAAGAGACACGACGTCGAAATCGCCACGGCGGCAAGAGCGACATCTGCCGTCGGCCACCCACCGCACCGCGGCGACACACACAACGGCGAGTAGGTCAAGGTCCAGAGATCGCCGTTCGACGTCGAGGCACTCAACGTCGAGACACTCCACGTCGAGGCAAGACCAACCGGCGTGCCCTTCGACGTCGGCACAGCCGTCGACACCGGTTTTACCTGTCTTGCAGGGAGTAGAACATCGTCCTCCAGCAGATAAGGCCGCGCCTTCTCCAGTGATCTCCATACGGAGCGATTCATCTCGTTCTAGAGCGGCATCATCGGGGCATGTTTCACCCATCAACTTATCACCAAGATGGTTGGAGAGCCTTAATAGACCTGCGGCCTCCCCGGATTCACAGTACTCACGAATGTACTCTCCTACTGCCTCTCTCCCGAGAACACCATCACTGACAGCGCGGGCAGAACGGGCACGTTCTGCTCCTCGCCAACCGACCACAAGGCCTGGGCGCTCTGTTACAGCGTCTCGCAGCAGGTCACGTTCCCAACGGCGATCTGGGTCACGATCACGACACAGAAGATCACCCTCTTGGTCGTCGTCAGGATCATCTGTCGGACGTTACTCCCCCACCCTAACAGATTCTCCACCAGCTAGGGTTTCACCGGTGGATGACATTACCACTTTTAATGAGGTGCTGTTAAGGGGAGCGCAGAAGTTAAATATAGAGGTTCCAGAACCATCTACCTCCTCGTCAGTCATTTTTGAGACTCTGCAGCATAGAACAGTGTCGAAAAAGCTACTGCCGCTAGTGCCTGGTTTGTAGCAGCCAACCATGGACACTTTTTTGGCGCCAGCCACTCTCAAATCTGCCCCGGCTAGGATTCTGAAAAAATATAAGGCGCCTGAACAGGACCCTTTATTCTTAAGAAAGGACCCGCCACCGGACTCTGTAATATTGGCCGCAGCCCGAAAAACCCACTCGGTGGCATCATCCTCCACGGTCCCACCGGACAAAGAGAGCAGGCCTCTAGACTCTCTTGGGAGAAAAATGTGCGGCACGGCGGCATCTGTAATGAAAGTCTCCAGCGCTTCTGCACTCCTGGGCAGGTATGACCGTTCTCTGTGGGACTCCCTCAACAGATTCACAGAAAAGTTGCCCAGGGAAGACGGACAGGATTTTCAAGAGATCCTGCAAGAGGGATGTCTGGTATCTAACCAGGTCATCAGCGCAGCAGCAGATGGGGCAGACTTAGCTGCACATGGGTACGCACATGGAATCTGTGCAAGAAGGTCTTCCTGGCTGAGACTGACTGGTTTAAAACAGGAAGCACAACAGCGCATCCAAAATCTCCCATTCAACGGGAACTCGCTGTTTGGTACCCATGCAGATGAAGAAATGGCCCGCATGAAGACCGAGGTGGACACCATGAGGGCAGTAGGCCTGGAAAGGAAGAAAGACTTCAGGCGGAGGTATAGGCCTTATGACAGGCGCCTTTTCCAGCAGAGGGTTCAAACCCCTCACTGGTCCCAGAGGCCTCAGCAAAGGCAGGGACGCCCTCTTTTTCAGGCTCGAAAGGCCACAAGGGAACGAGGGTCAAGTAGACCTCAGCAGTCCACACCGAAAGCGCCGGCCAAACAATGAGTTCTCGCTTCCCTCGACACTGTACACCACTCCGGTGGGGGGAAGTATCACAGGTTATCTTCACGAGTGGCACTCTATCACAAAAGACAAATGGGTGCTCAAAATTGTCGAAAATGGCTACTCTCTTCTTTTCAGACAGCCTCCACCACACTTGTCACCAGCCAAATGCAATCCATCTCATCTCAGCCTGCTGCGCAAAGAGGCTCTCGCCCTCTTACAAAAGAAGGCAATAGAAAAGGTTCCACTTGCGCACAGAGGAAAGGGGGTTTACTCCCGTTATTTTCTGGTGGCGAAAAAAGGCCGAGAGGGCGTTTTCAGACCAATTCTGGACTTACGGCTGCTGAACAAGTACATAAGAAAACAGAAGTTCAGGATGCTGGCTCTTCACCAGATTTTCCCTCAGCTACATCAGGGAGACTGGATGTGCTCCATCGACCTGCAGGATGCATATTTTCACATCCCAATAGCTCCCAAGCATCGGAAATTCTTGCGCTTCCAGATAGCCTCACAGCACTATCAGTTCAGAGTACTACCATTCGGCCTGAAATCTGCCCCGCGTCTTCTCGAAATGTGTGGCAGTGGTAGCGGCACATCTTCGAAAACAAAAGATCTTCATCTACCCATACCTAGATGACTGGTTACTGAAAGCTTCCTCTCCGGATCAGGCGAGAAGCCATCGGGACATTGTGCTCAAGGTTTTCGAGTCTCTAGGCCCTCAAGTCAACTACCAAAAGTCCACCTTGGTTCCAACACAGAACCTTCACTACCTGGGAGCTATACTAAACACAGAGCTCCAAAGAGTGTATCCTTCGGAGGAACGACTATTATCAATAAACAGGAAGTGTCAACACCTGTTAAAATCCGACGCACCTACGGCCCGTCAGGTGACATTGCTGCTGGGCTCCATGGCATCATGTATTTTCATTGTCCCAAATGCCAGGCTGCACATGAGGCCCCTCCAAGAGGCGTTGGAGAACAACTGGAGCCAAAGGACAGGTCGCTGGGAGGACAGAGTGCGGCTACCGATAGCGGCACTTCAGTCATTGCAATGGTGGATGCACAGACCTCACCTGTCAGTAGGTGCTCCGTTTCACCAGGAAATTCCATCCCACATTCTGGTAACGGATGCGTCTCTTCAGGGATGGGGGGCTCATCTGGGTCCCCTTCAAGCTCAGGGCCTGTGGTCCGACAAGGAAAAGAAGTACCACATCAATCTGCTGGAACTCAGAGCGGTCCATCTGGCTCTCAAGTCTTTTGTTCCATCGATTCAGGGGAAATCTCTCCTAATACAAACGGAGAATACAACCACAATGTATTATTTGAACAGACAGGGGGGGACGAGTTCCCTACCCCTATCTCGAGAGTCCCAAACGATATGGCATTGGCTCTTGGCCAGAGGAATGTCACTTACAGCGGTTCACCTGCCAGGTCAACAAAACGTGGAAGCAGATTTCCTGAGCAGACACCTAGAGGACGCCCACGATTGGGTCCTACACGGCGAAGTCGTCGAAGACATCTTCGCTCAATGGGGTCGGCCTCAATTGGATCTCTTCGCAGACGAAGTAAACAAGAAATGCCCAGACTTCGCATCCAGGTTCTACCGTCCGGGATCTCGATTGAATGCCCTGTTGATCGACTGGTCAGGGATATTTCTCTACGCCTTTCCACCGATTCCCCTCATACCGGCAGTGATCAACAAACTTTACAGGTCCAGCACCAGAATGATTCTCATAGCACCATAATGGCCCCGTCAATTCTGGTACACAGATCTCCACAGAAAAACCTCACAGGAGGCTGCCGTGCAGACCGGATCTTCTGAACCGAATGGAGGGCAGGTTTCTGCATCCCAACCTACCCTCTCTGAGCTTGACAGCATGGCTCCTGAATTCCTGCAATATGGGCACCTAGGGCTCTCGCAGGAGTGCATGAACATCTTGAAAGAGTCCGAACGACCTTCCACGCGGCGTTCTTACGCTTTTACGTGGAAGAGATTCTACATATGGTGCTGTCAACAAGGTCAGAATCCCATACGGGCTCAGGAGGATGTCATACTGTCTTACTTACTCCATCTGGCAAAGTCCGGTCTGCAGGTATCCTCTATTAAGGTACATTTGTCTGCCATTACAGCCTATCGTAAGTCACCTTCTCAGGAATCCTTCTTTACAAAACCAGTAGTCAAGGATTTCTTAGAAGGTTTGAAAAAAGTTTTTCCGCCCATTCGGAGACCCTCTCCTCCATGGGAACTGAACATAGTATTGTCAAAACGTATGGGCCCTCCTTTCGAACCTATACACAAAGCCTCTTTGCAACACCTTACGTGGAAGAAGGCTTTTTTGGGGGGCCATTACTTCCGCGAGGAGGGTCAGTGAAATTCAGGCTTTGTCTTCCAAAGAACCGTACACAGTTTTTCACGACAATAGAGTGGTTCTGCGGACTCACCCATCTTTTCTACCGACTTTCTTTCCGAATCCGGAGACTCCGGCCGAGAAAGCATTGCACTCATTAGATTTGAAAAGAGTGCTGAAATTTTATTTGGATAAAACAAAATCGATTAGACATTCCAACCACTTGTTTGTAAATTATGGTCATTTGAGGACAGGAGAGGCAGCATCTAAACGAACGATATCAAGATGGATAGTTTCTTGTATTGTTAATGCTTACCAGTTGGCTAACAAACAACTACTAGCTAGGCCTAAAGCGCATTCCACAAGGGGAAAAGCGGCTACTGCTGCCCTCCTTAACAATGTTCCAATATCTGAGATTTGTAAGGCTGCTACATGGAAGTCTGTACATACATTTACTAGACATTACTGTTTGGACTCGGATGCAAGAGCAGATGCCCAAGTGGGGCAGGCCTCTCTGAGAAATTTATTTGCATGATACATGTATATATTCCTGCACTTCTATTAGACAGTCCGCAGAGTTTAGGGATGGGCTTGCTAATCTATTCAATGTTTATGACTATTGATGAGGATCCCCTGGAAGAGAAGGATAAGTTACTTACCTGTAAATCCTAGTTCTCTTCCAGGGGTATCCTCATCAAAGTCATAAACAACCCACCCTCCTCCCCGGACGCACGTCTCCTAGAAGTGCAGGACAGACTGTTTTGCGAATCAGTTTTCACAGATTGTCACCGTAAAAAAGTACTGACCTAACTGTGAACCAACTGTCACCTTTCCTTCACCCCTGAGGCATGGTGGGATACTGGAGGTGCTCAGGGTCTTAAAGGCACGGTGCCAAAGTTTTTATGGTTCTCCTGTGTTAACCTGCATGCACCCTATTGGCTAAGAATGCTCCATTGTTTTTCAATGCAGTTTTTTCTCTTTTTTTCTCTAGATATTGCTGCTGCTTATTTCCCTAGGCCCAGTTTTGGGGGCCTGGGTAGATATTGATTCTCTATTGTAATTTTATAATGATAAAAAAAAAAAAAAAACTTCATAGAAATAAAGCATTTTAGCTTGTTTATGATTATAGCCTGCATTGCTGTTTTACACATGTATATATGAGTTTAGTATGAAAGATATGTCTACTAAAAATGCTATATATATATTTTTCGTGCATATTTCATACTTTATAGGTATATATTTTATATATGCTCTGGGGTCCTCGCACAAGGGCGGGAATATTCAATGTTTATGACTTTGATGAGGATACCCCTGGAAGAGAACTAGGATTTACAGGTAAGTAACTTATCCATCCATGCCATCAGATGCATTTTCCTACATTTCCTATCTGGACGACTGGCTCATAAAAATCAGCACCATTCAAACCTGTCAACAACACACACAATACACAATCGATACCCTGCACAGTCTAGGGTTCAGTCAATTACCAGAAATCTCACCTTCAACCAGCGCAAATACAACCATATCTTGGAGCAATTCTGAACACTCAGTCAGCATTAGCTTACCCAAACCCACAGAGAATTCAAGCGTTTCATAATCTCATATTTCAGCTACAATACAATCAAACTTACGCAGTAAGGTGTATTATGAAACTCTTGGGAATGATATCGTGCATAGCAATAGTATCCAGTGCACGTCTAAACATGAGACCCCTACAACAGTGTCTTTCGCAACAATGGTCTCAGGCACAGGGTCAACTTCAAGATCTAGTGTTGTTGGACTTTCAGACTGACAACTCTCTGCAATGGTGGAATCACACCAACTTATCAAAAGGGTGGCCATTTCATGACCCTGTGCCACAGACCATAATCACCAGAGATGCATCAATGACAGGTTGGGGAGCCCATCTCAACAATCTTACTATACGGAGAGAATCGGACTCAGACCAGCAAACTTACCACATAAACCACTTGAAATTCCTAGCAGTGTCCTTAGCACTCAAAGCATTCCAGCCACAGATCAGATCAAGGCAGTGTTAATAAGGACAGACAACATGATAACAATGTATTATCTGCCAAAACTGGGGAGGGCACTCATCCCAATTGTCCCTTCTAGCACAGACAATTTGGAAATGGGCAAATCACAATCGCACTCAACTACTAGTAGAGTAAGTCCCAGGGATATACAGCCAACTAGCGGACCTCTTAAGCAGGACGCAGCAACAAATACACGAATCGGAGATTCACCCACAAGTATTTCAACAGTACTTTCACATGTGGGGAACACCAGACATAGACCTTTTCGCAACAAGCGAAAACACAAAATGCCCAAACTTTGCATCCAGGTATGCACACCCTTGATCAAGGACAATGCTCTATTGATCAGTTGGTCAGGGATTTTTGCTTATGCCCCCCCCCCCCCCCCCTCCCCCCTCCCCTACTAATTCCATTTCTGGTCAACAAGATCGTCACACCTCCCTCACTATGATACTCATAGCTCCCATGTGGGCACGTCAACACTGGTACACAACACTGTTGGATCTATCTGTAGTACCACATCACAAGCTCCCAAACAGACCAAACCTATTGACTCAAAACAAAGGTCAAATCAGGCATCCCAGTATGCTCAACCTGCCGATTTGGCTCCTGAGGTCATAGAGTTTGGATATCTACAGCTTCCATCAGAGCGTATGGACATTCTAAAGGAAGCACATAAACCTACAACCAGACAATGCTATGCAGCTAAATGGAAACGTTTTGTATACTACAGTCAACCCAAAAACATTGGTCCACTTACAGCATCAGCACAGGATAATATCTGTTATTTGCTTCACTTACAAAAAGCAAATCTTGCATAGTTGTAGGAAGTTGGCTCTGTATATGCTATCTCAAAGTAAGAGATAGTGTGCAAGGGTTCCCTTTAGAGGTAAGATAGTGGCAAAATTAGATAATTCGAATGCTCTACTTTGTGGTAGTGTGGTCGAGCAGTAGGCTTATCAGAGGGTAGTGTTAAGCATTTGTTGTACACACACACACACACGCAATAAATGAGGAACATACACTCAAAGACTTACTCCAGGCCAATAGGTTTTATATAGAAAAATATATATTTTTTATTTTTAGAACTACAAGTTCAAGATTTGAAGTAAATACATAAAATGCAAGGTACTCCACATAGGTAAGTCAGGAACTTTGAATTATAGCAATAACATATACAGTTTTTGTTAAAATGGCAATAAGCTATTTTAAAAGTAGACACAGTGCAAAAATCAACAGTTCCTGGGGGAGGTAAGTAATGGTTAGTTTTTGAGGTAAGTAAGGCACTTACAAGTCTCAGTTCCGGGGCATAGGCAGCCCACCGTTGGGGGTTCAAGGCCACCCCAAAGTTACCACACCAGCAGCTCAGGGCCGGTCGGGTGCAGAGGTCAAGGAGGTTCCCAAAACACATAGGTGCCTATGGAGAACAGGGGCGCTCCAGTTCCAGTCTGCCAGCAGGTAAGTACCCGCATCCTCGGAGGGCAGACCAGGGGGGTTTTGTAGAGCACTGGGGGAGACACAAGTAGGCAAACAAAACACACCCTCAGCGGCACAGGGGCGGCCGGTTGCAGTGTGCAAAGCAGGTGTCGGGATTTGTATAGGAAATAAGAGGGACCCGGGGATCAATCTAGCGGTGCAGACAGGGCACATGGGGGCTTCTCGGGCATGCCACCGACTGGGCTAGGCAGAGGGTTGCCACTCCTGCACTGAGGTTCGGTTCCTTCTGGTCCTTGGGGCTGCGGCTGCAGTGCTTGGTCCAGGCGTCGGGTTCCTTGTTACAGGCAGTCGTGATAAGGGGGAGCCTCTGGATTCTCTCTGCAAGCGTCACTGTGGGGGCCCAGGGGGTCGTCTCTGGCTACTCACAGGGTCGTAGTCACCTGGGAGTCCTGTGGTGTTGGTTCTCTGGATCTCGAGCCGGGGGTGTCTGGTGCAGAGGGTGAAGTCTCACGCTTCCGGCGGGAAGAGTGAAGTCCTTAGAAGTTGCAATATTGTTGCTGTTGTTGAGCAGAGCCGCTGCTCACGGGAGTTTCTTGGTCCTTAGGCTCAGGGCAGTCATCTGAGGCTTCAGATGTCGCTGGTCCCAGTCAGATGTGTCGCTGTTGCAGTTTTCTGAGTGAGGAGACAGGCCGGTAGGGCTGGAGCCAAAGCAGTTGTCGTCTCCGTCGTCTCTACGGGGCTTTCAGGTCAGCAGTCCTCCTTCTTGGTTCAGGTTGCAGGTGTGTTTTGGTCTGGGGGGGCAGTAGCCAACGGCTACTGTCCTGGAGAGTGGCTACACCCTCTTTGTGCCTCCTCCCTGAGGGGAGGAAGGCACATCCCTAATCCTATTGGGGGAATCCTCCAATCTCAAGATGGAGGATTTCTAAAAGGCAGGGGTCACCTCCGCTCAGGGCACCTTAGGGGCTGTCCTGACTGGTAGGTGACTCCTCCTTGTTTTCCTCGTTATCTCCCCCAGCCTTGCCGCCAAAAGTGGGGGCAGTGGCCGGAGGGGCGGGCATCTCCACTAGCTGGGATGCCCTGTGGCTCTGTAACAAAAGGGGTGAGCCTTTGAGGCTCACCGCAAGGTGTTACAAAGGTGTTCCTTTGTTCTGCACCTAACACGGCCGGGTGCAGAGGTCAAAGAGGAACCCAATTAACGTGGGCTCCTATGGAGACAGGAGGGTACTCAGAATCTGGTCAGCCAGCATGTAAGTTCCCGTGACTTGGAGGGCAGACCAGGGGAGTTCAAGAGAGCACTGGAGGGGCCCCAAGTAGGCACAAAACGCGCACCCTCAGTGGCACTAGGGCAGCCGGGTGCAAGGTGCAAACAGGGCGTAGGGTTTCCAATGCAACTCTTTGAGGGGGCCCTGAGGGTCCCTCTGAGGCTGCAGACAAGGTCCAGGGGGCTTTTCGGGCAAACCACCAGCTGGACAGGGAAGAGAGCCTTCTGCTGGTCGATGCTGCACCGTGGTCAGTTTCTCCAAGGCCTGGGGCTGTGGGTGCTTTGTGTCGTTAAGGTGTTGGATATCTTTGTCCGGAGCTCGCGGTCATGGGGGTCCTCTGGATTTCCTCTGCAGGCATCATCGTGGAGGTTTGGAGGAGTCGACCCAAGGTGGGCTTTTCTTCCCAATCGCTTGGAGACCCTTACTTGCTGGGTGGACCACCTGGACATGGGCCGTGGGTGTCTTGTGCACAGGGGTCAGGACTCGTGCATCTGGAGTGAGGTGGGAGTCCTTACGTCCCTGGTCTTTTTGCAGGTTCCCTGAAGCAGGAGACAGACCGGTAGGGCTGGGGTCAAAGCAGTTGTCGTCTTCCTTCTTCTGCTGGGGTTTTCAGCTTAGCAGTCCTCCTTGTAGGTTGCCAGGAATCTGGTGATTCGGGTTCCGGGAAGCCCTTAAATACAAGATTTGGGTGTTCCAGGGGTCAAAGAGCAGTATCCAATGGCTGCTGTCCCTGACGATGGCTACACCCTCCTTGTGTCCACCTCCTTTGGGGAGGGGGCACATTCCTATCCCTGTTGGTCTCTGTCCTCCAAACCAAGATGGAGGATTCTGCAGGGAGGGGGTCACTTCAACTCTGGACATCTTATGGGGCTGAATTGGTCACTCCTCCTGGTTTTTCTTAATAATCGCCGGACTTGCCACCAAAAGAGGGGCTTTGTCTGGGGGGGGTGGGCATCTCCACTAGCTGGGGTGCCCTGGGGCACTGTAACCAAAGGCTTGAGCCTTTGAGGCTCACAGCCAGGTGTTACGGTTCCTGCAGGGGGAGGTGTGAAGCACCTCCACCCAGAGTAGGCTTTGTTTCTGGCCTCAGAGGACACAAAGGCCCTCACCCCATGGGGTCAGAAACTTGTCTGCTAGTGGCAGGCTGGCAACTCGTCTGCTAGTGGCAGGCTGGCACAGACCAGTCAGTCCTACACTAGAGGATTGGGTAAAATACAGGGGGCATCTCTAAGATGCCCTCTGTGTACATTTTTTTCAATAAATCCCACACTGGCATTAGTGGGGGTTTATGGTGCTGAGAAGTTTGATACCAAACTTCCCAGTATTCAGTGAAGTCATTATGAAGCTGTGTAGTTCAAAATGTCAAACTCCCAGACCATAGACTTAATATGGCCACACTGCACTTACAATGTCTAAGAATGGGCTTGGATACTGTAGGGGCATATTGTTCATGCAGCTATGCCCTCACCTGTGGTATAGTGCACCCTGCCTTAGGGCTGTAAGACCTGCTAGAGGGGTGACTTACCTATGCCACAGGCAGTGTTGTGTGGGCATGGCACCCTGAGGGGGATGCCATGTCGACTTTGCCTTTTTCTCCCCACCAACACACACAGTCTGCAATGGCAGTGTGCGTGTTTAGGTGAGGGCTCCCTTGGGGTGCCACAACACATGCTGCAGCCCTTAGGGCCCCTCCCTGGTCACAGGGCCCTTGGCACCACTGGTACCTTTTACAAGGGACTTAACTGTGTGCCAGAGGTGTGCCAATTGTGGAAACAATAGTACATTTTTAGGGAAAGAACACTGGTGCTGGGGCCTGGTTACCAGGATCCCAGCACACTCTGTCAAGTCAGCATCAATATCAGGCAAAACTGGGTGGGTAACTGCAACAAGTGCCATTATCCTACAGTCTTAATAATTAAGAAGCTGTCACCCTGTCTTATTTACAGCATCTTGCTCAACCGAAATTGCATTTTGCATTGGAAAGGGTCCATCTTGCTGCTATAAGAACATACAGAAAATTACCTGATGAAGCTTCTTTCTTCAAAAGGCCTGTCATCAGAAGCGTCCTGGAAGGAATGAAGGTGGCATTGCCACCTCTTCGATCACCATCTCACCCTTGGAAGTTAAATTTAGTGAGAACCAACTTGATTGATTAGTCCTCCTTTTCTGAGCCTATTAAAAACCTTTATTGCAGCATCTATTATGGAAAGCTGCTCATAGCTATTACATTGGCAGATAGTTAGTGGAATAGATACATTATCAAGAGAACCATACACTAGCTTCCTCACTAACAGGGTGGTTTTAATGACAAATCCTTAATTTAGCCCAATAGTGACTTAGGAGTTCAACATCATACCATTACCCTTCTGACTTTCTTTTTCCAGCCCATTAGCACCAGTAGATCGTCTTTCACTCTCTTTATTGGGATACAACCAAGACTATAAGACAGTTCAATCCCCTATTTATCAGTTATGGCCACATACGTCAGGGTCAGTCTTCCTCAAAACAATCAGTCTCAAGGTGGAAAGTGGCTTGCATATTTCTATGCTGTCTGTGAACAAAGAAGTCTCTACTGTATAAGCTCAAGGTTCACTCCACCAGGGGGTAAGGCCTCTACCACAGTTTGACTTAGAAATATCCCTGTAGCTGAATTTTGTAAATAAACTACCTGTGTGTTACTGCACACATCCCCAAAGCATTATTGCCTTGATAAGAAAACAAAGGCCCATTCTGTAGTTGGTCAAACAACCCCCACCCCAGCATGAAGTATTTTCTAGATTTACATGCAGTCAATTGGAGGGCGCCTTTGTTTGACCATAAGCCTTCAATGCCACTGTGTGCGCTCCCACCATCTTAAATCCTTTTTTTGCTGTTGGTGTAGCGAGAGCCCCAGAATAATTTGTCAAAACTGCTGAGAAGAATTTGAGAGAGTACCAAAGTGGTCTAAATTGTGGCCAATGTGTTGCATGGTCAGGGTTCCTTGAGTTTTGTTAGCTTGAGGTGGGGAATGTAGGATTTGACGTAGTCTGAGAATCGTAGTCAATATGAGATACATGAAGTTTCTCAACTCCATTTTAGATGAGGTGCACATGATTACTTTTTTCCCAAACTGCCAAAAGTTGCCTTTACCAAGTATCCAATGTGCATGGAAATGCTTCCCAGGAGATCAAGGGTGGGTAGATTTTTGCGAGTTCGTATTTAAGCCAAAGACTTGAGCCCATTGAGACAAGATACTTGGAGTACATTGGACTGCTGATGACATGGCTGAGCTCTAGGAAGTCAGGATTACTTTACCCAGAATGCATTAGGGTGAGAACCTAAAGTGAACTAAAAACCATGTCCATGGTGATATTGAGTGAGGTGATCACCCTACCTAAAAGGCAGTTTGATTCCAGGAGCCTACCTGCCATAGTCCACTTAAGATGTTATGTAAGTAAGAGAATTCACCTTTTGTTGACTGTTGATTGCCTATTTTTTTGTAGTGTTAACTTCTGGATTCAGATATTCTTATAAGTGAATAAATATATACCAAACTATTGTTTTTTTTTGGGTGATTTACATGATAGAAATTATAGCGGTATGTGTGAAGATTTAGTTCTCGTCTTCAATCCTACCCTTATTTGTTGGGCTGCTTGAAATTTATAACACCAACCAAAATACTGACCACAGCTTGTCCTTTCTTTTTAAATTAATGTCAGTGACAAAAGATGCAGCAAAACAAATAGTGTAGTCTGAAACTTCCTTCTGAGATCACTTGACTTATTTTACGTAGGTTTTTCACATTTTATGCTGGTCTAGTGTCTTTAAGGTGCTTTTTGGCTTGATACATCAAAGGTTGCGTTGTGGTGCAAATAATAAGCCCTTATTCCCTGTCATTTAAGAAATAGTAAGTCCTGTTTTGATCTAATTAAAGCTTTGGAATATATTTTTCTCAGTATGGGAAATACTCTTCCAATTCTTGTCTGAGTCTGAGAAAACAAATTTATAAAAAAATAACCTAGCTTTTTATGGATAATGAAAATAATCACATTTTAAAAAGTTGTAAAGAAAATTTGCAGTTATAGGTTGCTGTCTTTCTCCAAACATACGTGCATTTGGCATTTGATGTAGTACACCTGCTTCCTGTCACATGAATTCAAAGTCTAGTCTTCCCGGAGTCCCAACACAAAGACAATGGTGTGCTAACAACATGTGCTCAACTCTCTGGATCTGATGTGTGATAAACCTCCTGAAGTTGCACAAGGATCAAAATATGGAAATTATGGACTGGAAAAAAGTCCCCAGATGTGTGAAAAGCCTTAACCTGAATTGCTGCTAAGAGTCCATATAAATGTGCTAAATGTGCAATGCAAATGTTGAAAATACAAACAAATCAAACCTTTGATCAAAAATAAAACCTTTAATACCGGTTTATGAAACAGTCTTGACCTTTTTGGAACCCCAACTTTTTGTTAAAGTTTGCACAAGTAATAGTGTGGAGGCTTTTAGCAGTACACCAGGAAGTGCATCTCCACTGTGACATAATAGTGCTCTTAAATTTGTGTGTAGCATTTGTGGCTAGTGCAGTGATTTTAAATAGATCTACGACATTGTTCACTCTTAATTTTTTATTAAACAAATATTCAATTGTTCATTTGTACACAATGCTTCACCAAAGCACCATAAAATATAAGCAAATGCTATATTTCAATAAAGTAGACCATTATATGCCACTAGTATGAGGCTGAAAACATTTTCAGTGTCCCCTTGGCCTCTTGAGCTGTTGGTGGCTTCCTTCCCACATCATACTGTCTGTATATGTCTGTACGAAGTTGGCTCTGTATGCACTATTTCAAAGTAAGGAATAGTATGCACAGAGTTCAAGGGTTCCCCTTAGAGGTAAGATAGTGGCAAAAAGATAATTCTAATGCTCTATTTTGTGGTAGTGTGGTCGAGCAGTAGGCTTATCAGAGGGTAGTGTTAAGCAGTTGTTATACACACACAGACAATAAATGAGGAACACACACTCGGAGACAATTCCAGGCCAATAGTTTTTTGTATAGAAAAATATATTTTCTTAGTTTATTTTAAGAACCACAGGTTCAAGATTTACATGTAATACTTCAAAGGAAAGGTATTGCAGGTAGGTACTTTAGGAACTTTGAATTAGTAAAATAGCATATACAGTTTTCACATAAATGACATATAGCTATTTTAAAACTAGACACTTAGTGCAATTTTCAACAGTTCCTGGGGGAAGTAAGAGTTTTAGTTTTTGCAGGTAAGTAAACCACCTACGGGGTTTAAGTTTGGGTCCAAGGTAGCCCACCATTGGGGGTTCAGAACAACCCCAAAGTTACCACACCAGCAGCTCAGGGCCAGTCAGGTGCAGAGGTCAAAGTGGTGCCCAAAACGCATAGGCTTCAATGGAGAAGGGGTGCCCCGGTTCCAGTCTGCCAGCAGGTAAGTACCTGCGTCTTCGGAGGGCAGACCAGTGGGTTTTGTAGGGCACTGGGGTGGGGGGGTTGACGGACAAGTCCACACAGAAAGTACATCCTCAGCGGCCGGGTGCAGTGTGCAAACAAGCGTCAGGTTTTCATTTGAAATCAATGGGAGACCAAGGGGTCTCTTCAGCGATGCAGGCAAGGGGGGGGCTCCTCGGGGTAGCCACCACCTGGGCAAGGGAGAGGGCCACCTGGGGGTCGCTCCTGCACTGGAGGTCGGATCCTTCAGGTCCTGGGGGCTGCGGATGCAGTGCCTTTACCAGGTGTCGGGTCTTTGAAGCAGGCAGTCGCGGTCAGGGGGAGCCTCAGGATTCCCTCTGCAGGCGTCGCTGTGGGGGCTCAGGGGGGTCAACTCTGGCTACTCACGGTCTCGCAGTCGCCGGGGAGTCCTCCCTGAAGTGATTATTCTCCACAAGTCGAGCCGGGGGCGTCGGGGTGCAGAGTGCCAAGTCTCACGCTTCCGGCGGGAAACGCGCGTGGTTTCAAAGTTTTTTCTTTGTTGCAAAGTTGCAGTCTTTGGTGAACAGAGCCGCTGTCCTCGGGAGTTCTTGGTCCTTCTAGATGCAGGGCAGTCCTCTGAGGCTTCAGAGGTCGCTGGTCCCTGTGGAAAGCGTTCGCTGGAGCAGTGTCTTTAGAAGTGGGGGGGGAGACAGGCCGGTAGAGCTGGGGCCAAAGCAGTTGGTGTCTCCGTCTTCTCTGCAGGGTTTTTCAGCTTAGCAGTCCTCTTCTTCTTAGGTTGCAGGAATCTAGTTTCCTAGGTTCTGGGGAGCCCCTAAATACTGAATTTAGGGATGTCTTTAGGTCTGGGGGGGTTAGTAGCCAATGGCTACTAGCCCTGAGGGTGGGTACACCCTCTTTGTGCCTCCTCCCTGAGGGGAGGGGGGCACATCCCTAATCCTATTGGGGGAATCCTCCATCTGCAAGATGGAGGATTTCTAAAAGTCAGTAACCTCAGCTCAGGACACCTTAGGGGCTTACCTGACTGGCCAGTGACTCCTCCTTGTTTTTCTCATTATCTCTCCTGGACTTGCCGCCAAAAGTGGGGGCTGTGTCCAGGGTGCAGGCATCTCCACTAGCTGGAGTGCCCTGGGGCATTGTAACACTAAGCCTGAGCCTTTGAGGCTCACTGCTAGGTGTTACAGTTCCTGCAGGGGGGAGGTGTGAAGCACCTCCACCCAGAGCAGGCTTTTGTTTCTGTCCTCAGAGAGCACAAAGGCCCTCACCACATGGGGTCAGAAACTCGTCTCTCAGCAGCAGGCTGGCACAGACCAGTCAGTCCTGCACTGAACAGTTGGGTAAAATACAGGGGCCATCTCTAAGATGCCCTCTGTGTCCATTTTTTTATAAATCCAACACTGGCATCAGTGTGGGTTTATTATTCTGAGAAGTTTGATACCAAACTTCCCAGTATTCAGTGTAGCCATTATGGAGCTGTGGAGTTCGTTTTTTACAGTCTCTCAGACAATATACTCTTATGGCTACCCTGCACTTACAATGTCTAAGGTTTTTGCTTAGACACTGTAGGGGCATAGTGCTCATGCACATATGCCCTCACCTGTGGTATAGTGCACCCTGCCTTAGGGCTGTAAGGCCTGCTAGAGGGGTGACTTACCTATGCCACAGGCAGTGTGAGGTTGGCATGGCACCCTGAGGGGAGTGCCATGTCGACTTAGTCATTTTCTCCCCACCAGCACACACAAGCTGGCAAGCAGTGTCTGTGCTGAGTGAGGGGTCCCTAGGGTGGCATAAGACATGCTGCAGCACTTAAAGACCTTCCCTGGCATCAGGGCCCTTGGTACCAGGGGTACCAGTTACAAGGGACTTACCTGGGTGCCAGGGTTGTGCCAATTGTGGAGACAATGGTACGTTTTAGGTGAAAGAACACTGGTGCTGGGGCCTGGTTAGCAGGGTCCCAGCACACTTCTCAGTCAAGTCAGCATCAGTATCAGGCAAAAAGTGGGGGGTAACTGCAACAGGGAGTCATTTCCTTACAATGTCTCTTTGTTTTCTGAGCCGTAATTTACCTCTTTCTAAGCTGTAATATAATCAGTTGTAGGAAGTTGGCTCTGTATATGCTATATCAAAATGAGATAGTGTGCACAGTCCAGAGGTTCCCCAGAGACTAAAGTATATAATACTAATGCTCTCTTTTGTGGTAGTGTTCGAGCAGTTAGGCTTATCAGAGGGTAGTGCAAAGCATTTGTTGTACACACACAGGCAAGAACGGAAGCACACACTCCATGACTAACTCCAGGCCAATGGTGTTTCTATAGCAAACTATATTTTGTTACTTAATTTCTAGAAAACAGGATTTAAGTTGCAGTTAAGTACATTTGCAAATAAGTATCCAACCTATGTATCAGTACCACTTTGTTTCAATTTGGCAAGTTAAACAGTTTTTGAATAAATAGCAATAATCTGTTTTAAAAGTTGACACAGTGCAATTTTCAGAAACAGTTCTAGGGGGAGGAAGAAAAGTTAGTACAGTTTGGAGGTAAGTACAAGACTTACAGTTCCAGTCCCTGGGGGTTAGGATGTCCACAGGTTGAGGTTCAAGTTAACCCCAAACACCCACTACCAGCAACACTCGGCCGGCCGGGTGCAGAGGTCAAATTTGAAGTCGATTTAACGTGGGCTCCTATGTTGATATGGGACACTTGAAATCAGGCCTGCTTGCAGGTAAGTACCCGAGTCTTCGGAGGGCAGCCCTGGGTGGTTTAGAGGAGCACAGGTCAGCACCAAACACACACCCTTAGTGGCACGGGGGTGGCCGGGTCCACAAACAGCATCTGGCTCCCAGTGCTTTCCTATATGGGGACCCCGGGGGTCACAAAGATGCTGCAGGCTAAGTCCAGGGGGTTGGTTCCAGGTAACCAAAGGCTGGACAAGGAGGAGGGCACCTGCTGGGCGCTGCGCCACCGAAGGTCAGATTTCACAAGGCCAGGGGGCTGCGGGTGTCTGGTTTACCATTTGGTGTCAGGAATCTTCGCCCGGTTCTCTCGCAGTCAGGGGGGCGGCGTCCTCTGGATTTAGGCTGCAGGCGTCATCATGTTGGACATAAGGGGTCAACCCAGGGTAGACACTCCCTCAGAATCGCCTAGGGACCAAGTGTAGTCGGTTGGGCCACCTGGACACTGGCCGTGGGCGTTGGATGCAGAGTGAACAGGACTTGCCGTTCTGGAGTCCTTTGCTGGTGTTTCTTTCTGAACAGGGCCACTGTCCACGGGAGATCTTGGTCCTCTGGTGTGCAGGAGGTCCTCTTGAGGATTTTAAGAGGTTGCTGGTCCTGCAGGATGCGTTGCCTTTTGGTTGCAGGGCTTGAGAAGCTGGAGACATGCCTGTAGGGTTGGGGCCAAATCAGTTGATGTCTTCAGTCTTCTTTTGCTGGGGGTCAGCTTAGCAGTTCTTTATTCTTGTTGAGTTTGCCAGGAATCTGACAACCTGGATTTAGGGAGGCCCTTAAATCCTGAATTTAGGGGCATTACAGGCGTCGGAGGGCAGTAGCCAATGGTTACTGTCCCTGAGGGTGACTACACCCTTCCGATGTCCACTCCCTTTGGGGAGGGGAAGACACAGACGTAACCCTATTGGTTCCTGTCCTCCAAACCAAGAAGGAGGGGGAGGGGGGTTTCACTTCAGCTCTGGACACCTTAGGAGTGGTCCTTACTGGAATGGTCACTGCTGCCAAAAGTGGGGCTTTGTTCAGGGGGCAGGAATCTCCACTAGCTGGAGTACCCTGGGACACAGTAACAGAGGAGGCCTGAGCCTTTGAGGCTCACCGACAAGTGTTAAAGGTACTGCATCGCACCTCCACCCAATGCAGGCTTTGTTTCTGACCTCAGAGAGCACATAGGCTTCCCCCCCTCCCACCCCCATGGGGTCACAAACTTGTCTCTTAGTGGCAGACTGGCACAGACTGATCACTCCTGCACTAAAGGATTGGGTAAAATACAGGGGGCATCTCTAAGATGCCCCCGGATGCATTTTTCAGTAATTCCAACACTGGCATCAGAGTGGGTTTATTGTTCTGAGAAGTTTGATAACAAACTTCCCAGACTTCAGTGAAGCCATCATGGAGCTGTGGAATTCATGATGAGTCTCCCAACCCATGTACTCCGTATGGCCACACTGCTCTTACAATGTCTAAGAATGGACTTAGACACTGTAGGGGGCATATTACTCATGCAACTATGCCCTCACCCGTGGGATAGTGCACCCTGTCTTAGGGCTGTAAGGCCTGCTAGAGGGGTGACTTACCTATGCCACAGGCAGTGGTTTGTGGGCATGGCACCCTGAGGGGCATGCCATGCCGACTTTACCTTTTTCTTCCCTCCAGCACACACAAGCTTCATTGGCAGTGTGTATGTGTGTGGGCCGGGGGTGCCAATCGTGGAACAGTGGTACAGTTTTAGGGAAAGAACAGGTCCTGGGGCCTGGTTAGCAGGATCCCAGCACGCCCTCAGTCAAGTTGGCATCAGATATCATTCAAAAAGTGGGGAGGTACTGCAAAGAAGGGGCCAGTTTCCAACCTCACTATTCTCTATTTACCTCTTGCTTACTTATGGCTTGTTCCGTGGATGCTTCATTTGTTTGCAGACATTATGAAAGTATTTAGAAAACAACTTAACCTCCCTGTGTTTCTTATTTGCACATCTTTTTTCAAGAACTACCAGATTCATTCAGGAGAGGTTAACGGTGGAATTCCCTCAGTCTCTGGATTTAACTCTGCATCTACCCCATATGGAGTTTCCAGTCACACACCACCCTTAAGCGGGGGAGACAGCATGATAGGTAGGTACACAATTACATTGGTTATACTTGTAGTCAATCCTTATGATACCTGCAGTGTACTGTAATTTGGAAGGCTCATATATCAGCTGTGAAGAAACTACTTCCTGAAATCGTTTAAAAAAAAAATTAAAAAAAAGTTGTTGGAACATTCTGGTAAAAGTGGATTTCTCATGTGCCAACAGATTGAGAATTTACTTTGGTGTATTGAAGTTTGTTCAACAGTGGTTTGGTTTTGTAGGCAGCCATTTGTATTATTGTGATTTGGACGCAGTGTTAAATTCCTTATAATTCTGACATCTCCTGCAGTTTAATAAATTCTGCAAATGTTCTCTTATCTTCCCCTCCTTTACGTTTTTCTTCATGTTGCCAGGCTTGTGTTTCCATATTTTATTGTGGCTGGTGATATGTGCTGCTACAAATATGAGGTGTTTCCTTTGGTAGTCTTGGAGCTTTAACCTGATCAGAAGAAATGTGTTAGGATGTGTGATCACCTCTTTCAGCAACCAAAATGAAGCCAGAGGAAAGCCCGTTTAGCTGTGCATCATTCTTGTCAAGTACTTTATGTTATCATTACTTATATAGCGCTTAAAAACTGCTCGGAGGCCTCGTAGCGCTTTCGCTGCAAAACGGCCAGTGTCACCATCTAAAATCATATAGAGATTAAGCTTTAAATTCGCAGGTTTTCAAGGCCTTTCTAAACAGAATCTCTTGTGATGTCGATCTGATATTAAAAGGAAGGCCATCCCATAGAATGGCCCCTTGATAGGATAGGGATCTTCCTCCCCATCTTGCTTTTTTCACTGTCAGAACTGTGGCCAGCATAGCTGAGGAGGATCTCAGTGATCTGGTCGGGCTGTAGGCAGATGCCAGGGTTTTGAGCATTTCAGGGCCCTGATTAAATATGGCTCTATGAAAGTGACATAAAGCCTTAAACTGGATTCTTTTATCTACTGGAAGCCAGTGTAGGGATGATATTGCGGCCCTTATGGAGTGATGTTTAGGGGTATTTAAAAGTAGACGTGCTGCCGCATTTTGCACCCTCTGCAGCCTCTGGATCACATATCTTGGTGCTCCCACAAACATTGCGTTGCCATAATCAAGATGAGAACCTATCAGTGCCTGGATAACCAGTCTTCTGGCAAGTGGCGGAAGTATTATCAGAACCTTCCTCAAAGTTCTAAGCAGAGCGAAGGAGGTTCCCGCTATTCTGTTGGCATGTTGTGACATTGATAGTTGAGGATCTAACCACACTCCAAGGCTTTTAATGAGACCTTTAGGGGGCGGAAGAGTGAAGAGAGCTCCACTTGATGTACTTGGATATGTACTTGGATTGGTGGTGGAGGCTTTTGGTAGCCCAAAGAACATGACTTCTGTCTTATCATTAAGTTTCAGTTTACTTCCTGACATCCAGGTCGCAACTGCATTCAGACAGGGACCAAATGCTGTCCCCATGTCTGGGTGAGCATTAGAAAAAGAGACAATCAATTGAGTGTCATCTGCGTAGGACACCAACTTTAGTCCAAATGATTCAATGATTTCTGCTAGGGGTCGCAAATAGACATTGAAAAGTAGTGGACTCAAGGCAGAACCCTGTGGAACTCCACAGTTGCTGAGGATACGTCTGGAAGTACATGATCTATCTAAGACCTGGAAGGATCTTCCATGAATAAATTATCGAATCCACTCCAGTGCATGTCCCGAGATGCCACATTCTTGTAGTCTATTTTTGAGAATAACCAGATCAACAGTGTCGAATGCCGCACTCGGGTCTAATAAAATGATGGCGGTTTCCATACCTTTGTCCATCCTCTTTTTTGCTTCTTCTATGATTGCAACCCAGGCAGTTTCCGTCCCATGCCGTGGTCTAAAACCCATCTGGGTGGGATGTAGAAGCTTATTTCCTTCCAGAAAAGTGGATAGTTGGGTGTGTATGTGCTTATCTGTTATTTTGGCCATTATAGGTAACTGGGAGATTGGTCTGTAGTTGGACAGAGTTTTAGAATTCAAATTAGTTTTTTTCAGGAGAGGCTTGACAATAGCCAATTTCCAAGAGTCAGGTACAATGCCAGAGGCTAACGAGGTATTAATAAGATTTGTGATTACCGGACTTAACACTGGGGTTCCCAAACAGAGAATCTGTGGGGGAGCAGGATCAAGTGGGGAGCCAGATTTAGTTCGGCCCAGTAATCTAGTCACTATATCTTGGCCAATCGGGATGAAACTTGTTAATGCAATTTCCTTCCTGACCTCCAGGTTGGCCAACACCTGATCTCCACTCTGGGTGTCAGGAAAAGAAACATATATGTCCTGAATTTTATTTAGAAAAAAGCTTGCGAGATCCTCCACATGTTGTTGCTTTGTATTATATACTTTAAAAGTGGATTTCAAACAACTTCCCTAGAGTAAAGTATTTTCAAGCAGCACTGCCTTCAAACTGTAAGCCTTGTGCTCTGATTTTATCTTGCATATCTCCACCATCTAGTGTTTTGTTCAGTTGACCATAAGTGGAAGTCAAAATGGATCATATAATCAGCTGTAAGCCTACAATGCCATCCTGCTTGAACATTATCCTCAGACTATTTTTCGCAATCTTATTTTGAGGAGTGTAAATGTCAGTGATAAAGATAGTTCCTGTCATCCATAACAACAATGAGACCACCTATGAGAAATCGCTGAAAGTTTATCACTTAACTTGATGTTAAAACCATTGTAGATTAACTTGAGACAACTTCAGTAGAAGAAGCTTATGTCACCAGAGCCTGAAAATTAGAGGCATTAACGCTGAGGTCCCAAACAGAGATCTAGAAGTATGTGTTCTCCAGTAGGGGATTTCCATGTGTAGTCATAAGCACTGAATAGTCCCGCCCACCTGCGGGGACCCCCAAAACAGTTCTTTAATATATCTTAAGTGGAGATTTTTCGCCTTTCTTCAGGAAGGCCTGTAAAGGCACTTAGAGACACAGCCTATATATCTAGGCTGCAATAGCCAAATTCTTCATCATGAAGAAAGGACCAATACATAATATACACACAATTTAAGATGTTCTGGAAACAGTATAAATCTCCTTCACAAACCCATTTGTTAATGACAGAAATGAGGGAGAGCGGGGCAGAGTAGCATCATAAGCTCTCATTATATGGCTAAAATATAAGCTGTTCCTTCGAGATACCAGCGACCACCTGTATCCCATCATACCCAGCTAGTGGCATTTGCTTCAGTTATTTTTCTGGCTCTAGCTGACAGGACCCTGAAGCATTGAGCTCGACCTTTGTTTTTTTTTCACAGAAATTAGTGATAACACCTTTACACAGCGTCTTTTAATCGTTCCTGCTTTTTCTGTTATTTTTTGACAGACCATTGAGGCATTTTGTCAAATAAAATGCCTTCATTGTTTGATAAGTGTCCTCGCTTTGGAAGGAAAAAGGCCAAAACAGACCCTCATGAGGTCTGTATCATCTGCCTACCTTTTTATATTCCTGACACCTGTGACATCTGCAGGAAGTTTTTCAGGCTCACGCTGTGCGACAGAGAAAATTCACCTTGTAGGGAGAGAAGAGACATCACCAGCAAACAGTCTACCAGTGGGGCTTCAGAGCGAGGGTAAGGCGAGTCTTCCACCAGGGCTCTTTCCTCAGCTTCTAGTGGACGTGGAAGATCTGAGAAGCTTGTTTCAGGCCAGAGAAGACATTGGTCCCGGTCAACATCAGGGGAATCGATGTTGACCAGATACTGTGCAGAATTGTTCTACGTCAAGGAAGCGACAACTCTTGCTGTTGAGGGATCATACACCTTTGATCCATCATTGACATACGACATCTAGAAGTGCCTTGTCATTAAAGTGCCAGTTTGCCATGAAGATGGCATGGACAGTTGACATTAAGGGCTAAACGTGGAGGTGAAAGGTCAACGTTGAGTGTGTGGAAGTCAAGGAGGGGGAATGGTAAAGAGAAGAATGTAATCTTCATTTCAGTCACCACCCTCTCTGGTTATGTTACCCTTGTCTCCATCTTCACCTCCTCCACCTGCTTCACATCCTCCAATATCTCCACCTTTACTACCAGTGATTCCTCTATCATCATCGCATCTTTATGTACTGCCTCGTCCTGTACCTAGAAGCAGTCCAGCTCCTAGGCCTCGAACACACTCCGATCGTGCCACCACTTTCGCCATGGTCATCACACACTGGGGCACTCTTCTGCTACGTCAAGACATACCCATGCTTGGCTCTGATGTTTGTTTTAAACCTGAAATTCAATGGGCAGTTCTGAACATGCCTTTTGACAAAGAACATCTGTTTGGCCAGGAGGTGGACACCACTTTTGAAAAACGAAACAAAAGAATTCAGAAACGGCAAAGGCTATAATGGGGGCCTTAAACCACAAAGGGGTAATTTTTGTTGCCAACAATCAGGGGAGATTTCAAACCCTCATCTAATGAGTCCTCCACCTCTCAAGCTAAACAAGGCACCCATTTCTATCAGAGGTTCCTTTAGAGGGTCATATAGAGTGCGAGCAATAAAGGCAGAGGTAAGGCGTTCTCTTCCAGAGGATTCGCCTCTAATAAATGCCAGTGACTACCTACACCTTTTCACAGACTCGCACGTCTCCAGTAAAGGGGGGGGGGGGTGGAGGGTGGGGGACGGGGGGAGATTTAGGCAGTTTTACCAACAATGGTCCAATATCATCACAGACCAGTGGGTTCTATCAATTCTCTTCCAGGGGATCCTCATCAATAGTCATAAACATTGAATATTCCCGCCCTCGTGCGGGGACCCCGGAGCATACATAAAATACATACGTATATAAGTATGAAAATACATACGAAAAATATATAGCATTTTTAGTAGACAATTTTCATACCAAACTCATATATACATGTGTACAACAGCAATGCAGACTATAATGATTAACAGGCAAAAATGCTTTATTTCTATGGAGTTTTTATTTTTATTTTATTTTTTATTTTTAAACACTCCTGTAAAGAAATGGCTCCCTGTTGCAGTTACCCCCCACTTTTTGCCTGATACTGATGCTGACTTGACTGAGAAGTGTGCTGGGACCCTGCTAACCAGGCCCCAGCACCAGTGTTCCTTCACCTAAAATGTACCATTGTATCCACAATTGGCACACCCTGGCATTCAGATAAGTCCCTTGTAACTGGTACTTCTAGTACCAAGGGCCCTGATGCCAAGAAAGGTCTCTAAGGGCTGCAGCATGTCTTATGCCACCCTAGAGACCCCTCACTCAGCACAGACACACTGCTTACAAGCCTGTGTGTGCTAGTGAGAACAAAATGAGTAAGTCGACATGGCACTCCCCTCAGGGTGCCATGCCAGCCTCTCACTGCCTATGCAGTATAGGTAAGACACCCCTCTAGCAGGCCTTACAGCCCTAAGGCAGGGTGCACTATACCATAGGTGAGGGTACCAGTGCATGAGCACTGTGCCCCTACAGTGTCTAAGCAAAACCTTAGACATTGTAAGTGCAGGGTAGCCATAAGAGTATATGGTCTGGGAGTCTGTTTTACACGAACTCCACAGCACCATAATGGCTACACTGAAAACTGGGAAGTTTGGTATCAAACTTCTCAGCACAATAAATGCACACTGATGCCAGTGTACATTTTATTGTAAAATACACCACAGAGGGCACCTTAGAGGTGCCCCCTGAAACTTAACCGACTGTCTGTGTAGGCTGACTAGTTCCAGCAGCCTGCCACACCAGAGACATGTTGCTGGCCCCATGGGGAGAGTGCCTTTGTCACTCTGAGGCCAGTAACAAAGCCTGCACTGGGTGGAGATGCTAACACCTCCCCCAGGCAGGAGCTGTAACACCTGGCGGTGAGCCTCAAAGGCTCACCCCTTTGTCACAGCCCAGCAGGGCACTCCAGCTTAGTGGAGTTGCCCGCCCCCTCCGGCCACGGCCCCCACTTTTGGCGGCAAGGCTGGAGGGAACAAAGAAAGCAACAAGGAGGAGTCACTGGCCAGTCAGGACAGCCCCTAAGGTGTCCTGAGCTGAGGTGACTCTGACTTTTAGAAATCCTCCATCTTGCAGATGGAGGATTCCCCCAATAGGGTTAGGATTGTGACCCCCTCCCCTTGGGAGGAGGCACAAAGAGGGTGTACCCACCCTCAGGGCTAGTAGCCATTGGCTACTAACCCCCCAGACCTAAACACGCCCTTAAATTTAGTATTTAAGGGCTACCCTGAACCCTAGAAAATTAGATTCCTGCAACTACAAGAAGAAGGACTGCCTAGCTGAAAACCCCTGCAGCGGAAGACCAGAAGACGACAACTGCCTTGGCTCCAGAAACTCACCGGCCTGTCTCCTGCCTTCCAAAGATCCTGCTCCAGCGACGCCTTCCAAAGGGACCAGCGACCTCGACATCCTCTGAGGACTGCCCCTGCTTCGAAAAGACAAGAAACTCCCGAGGACAGCGGACCTGCTCCAAGAAAAGCTGCAACTTTGTTTCCAGCAGCTTTAAAGAACCCTGCAAGCTCCCCGCAAGAAGCGTGAGACTTGCAACACTGCACCCGGCGACCCCGACTCGGCTGGTGGCGATCCAACACCTCAGGAGGGACCCCAGGACTACTCTGATACTGTGAGTACCAAAACCTGTCCCCCCTGAGCCCCCACAGCGCCGCCTGCAGAGGGAATCCCGAGGCTTCCCCTGACCGCGACTCTTTGAACCTAAAGTCCCGACGCCTGGGAGAGACCCTGCACCCGCAGCCCCCAGGACCTGAAGGACCGGACTTTCACTGGAGAAGTGACCCCCAGGAGTCCCTCTCCCTTGCCCAAGTGGAGGTTTCCCCGAGGAATCCCCCCCTTGCCTGCCTGCAGCGCTGAAGAGATCCCGAGATCTCTCATAGACTAACATTGAAAACCCGACGCTTGTTTCTACACTGCACTCGGCCGCCCCCGCGCTGCTGAGGGTGAAATCTCTGTGTGGACTTGTGTCCCCCCCGGTGCCCTACAAAACCCCCCTGGTCTGCCCTCCGAAGACGCGGGTACTTACCTGCAAGCAGACCGGAACCGGGGCACCCCCTTCTCTCCATTCTAGCCTATGCGTTTTGGGCACCACTTTGAACTCTGCACCTGACCGGCCCTGAGCTGCTGGTGTGGTGACTTTGGGGTTGCTCTGAACCCCCAACGGTGGGCTACCTTGGACCAAGAACTAAGCCCTGTAAGTGTCTTACTTACCTGGTAAAACTAACAAAAACTTACCTCCCCTAGGAACTGTGAAAATTGCACTAAGTGTCCACTTTTAAAACAGCTATTTGTCAATAACTTGAAAAGTATACATGCAATTTTGATGATTTGAAGTTCCTAAAGTACTTACCTGCAATACCTTTCGAATGAGATATTACATGTAGAATTTGAACCTGTGGTTCTTAAAATAAACTAAGAAAAGATATTTTTCTATATAAAAACCTATTGGCTGGATTTGTCTCTGAGTGTGTGTACCTCATTTATTGTCTTGTGTATGTGCAACAAATGCTTAACACTACTCCTTGGATAAGCCTACTGCTCGACCACACTACCACAAAATAGAGCATTAGTATTATCTATTTTTACCACTATTTTACCTCTAAGGGGAACCCTTGGACTCTGTGCATGCTATTCCTTACTTTGAAATAGCACATACAGAGCCAACTTCCTACATTGGTGGATCAGCGGTGGGGTACAAGACTTTGCATTTGCTGGACTACTCAGCCAATACCTGATCACACGATGTAGGAAGTTGGCTCTGTATGTGCTATTTCAAAGTAAGGAATAGCATGCACAGAGTCCAAGGGTTCCCCTTAGAGGTAAAATAGTGGTAAAAATAGATAATACTAATGCTCTATTTTGTGGTAGTGTGGTCGAGCAGTAGGCTTATCCAAGGAGTAGTGTTAAGCATTTGTTGTACATACACAAGACAATAAATGAGGTACACACACTCAGAGACAAATCCAGCCAATAGGTTTTTATATAGAAAAATATCTTTTCTTAGTTTATTTTAAGAACCACAGGTTCAAATTCTACATGTAATATCTCATTCGAAAGGTATTGCAGGTAAGTACTTTAGGAACTTCAAATCATCAAAATTGCATGTATACTTTTCAAGTTATTGACAAATAGCTGTTTTAAAAGTGGACACTTAGTGCAATTTTCACAGTTCCTGGGGGAGGTAAGTTTTTGTTAGTTTTACCAGGTAAGTACTTTAGGAACTTCAAATCATCAAAATTGCATGTATACTTTTCAAGTTATTGACAAATAGCTGTTTTAAAAGTGGACACTTAGTGCAATTTTCACAGTTCCTGGGGGAGGTAAGTTTTTGTTAGTTTTACCAGGTAAGTAGGACACTTACAGGGTTCAGTTCTTGGTCCAAGGTAGCCCACCGTTGGGGGTTCAGAGCAACCCCAAAGTCACCACACCAGCAGCTCAGGGCCGGTCAGGTGCAGAGTTCAAAGTGGTGCCCAAAACACATAGGCTAGAATGGAGAGAAGGGGGTGCCCCGGTTCCGGTCTGCTTGCAGGTAAGTACCCGCGTCTTCGGAGGGCAGACCAGGGGGGTTTTGTAGGGCACCGGGGGGGACACAAGTCCACACAGAAATTTCACCCTCAGCAGCGCGGGGGCGGCCGGGTGCAGTGTAGAAACAAGCGTCGGGTTTTCAATGTTAGTCTATGAGAGATCTCGGGATCTCTTCAGCGCTGCAGGCAGGCAAGGGGGGGATTCCTCGGGGAAACCTCCACTTGGGCAAGGGAGAGGGACTCCTGGGGGTCACTTCTCCAGTGAAAGTCCGGTCCTTCAGGTCCTGGGGGCTGCGGGTGCAGGGTCTCTCTCAGGCGTCGGGACTTTAGGTTCAAAGAGTCGCGGTCAGGGGAAGCCTCGGGATTCCCTCTGCAGGCGGCGCTGTCGGGGCTCAGGGGGGACAGGTTTTGGTACTCACAGTATCAGAGTAGTCCTGGGGTCCCTCCTGAGGTGTTGGATCGCCACCAGCCGAGTCGGGGTCGCCGGGTGCAGTGTTGCAAGTCTCACGCTTCTTGCGGGGAGCTTGCAGGGTTCTTTAAAGCTGCTGGGAACAAAGTTGCAGCTTTTCTTGGAGCAGGTCCGCTGTCCTCGGGAGTTTCTTGTCTTTTCGAAGCAGGGGCAGTCCTCAGAGGATGTCGAGGTCGCTGGTCCCTTTGGAAGGCGTCGCTGGAGCAGGATCTTTGGAAGGCAGGAGACAGGCCGGTGAGTTTCTGGAGCCAAGGCAGTTGTCGTCTTCTGGTCTTCCGCTGCAGGGGTTTTCAGCTAGGCAGTCCTTCTTCTTGTAGTTGCAGGAATCTAATTTTCTAGGGTTCAGGGTAGCCCTTAAATACTAAATTTAAGGGCGTGTTTAGGTCTGGGGGGTTAGTAGCCAATGGCTACTAGCCCTGAGGGTGGGTACACCCTCTTTGTGCCTCCTCCCAAGGGGAGGGGGTCACAATCCTAACCCTATTGGGGGAATCCTCCATCTGCAAGATGGAGGATTTCTAAAAGTTAGAGTCACCTCAGCTCAGGACACCTTAGGGGCTGTCCTGACTGGCCAGTGACTCCTCCTTGTTTTTCTCATTATTTTCTCCGGCCTTGCCGCCAAAAGTGGGGCCTGGCCGGAGGGGGCGGGCAACTCCACTAGCTGGAGTGTCCTGCTGGGTTGGCACAAAGGAGGTGAGCCTTTGAGGCTCACCGCCAGGTGTGACAATTCCTGCCTGGGAGAGGTGTTAGCATCTCCACCCAGTGCAGGCTTTGTTACTGGCCTCAGAGTGACAAAGGCACTCTCCCCATGGGGCCAGCAACATGTCTCGGTTTGTGGCAGGCTGCTAAAACTAGTCAGCCTACACAGATAGTCGGTTAAGTTTCAGGGGGCACCTCTAAGGTGCCCTCTGTGGTGTATTTTACAATAAAATGTACACTGGCATCAGTGTGCATTTATTGTGCTGAGAAGTTTGATACCAAACTTCCCAGTTTTCAGTGTAGCCATTATGGTGCTGTGGAGTTCGGGTTGGACAGACTCCCAGACCATATACTCTTATGGCTACCCTGCACTTACAATGTCTAAGGTTTTGTTTAGACACTGTAGGGGTACCATGCTCATGCACTGGTACCCTCACCTATGGTATAGTGCACCCTGCCTTAGGGCTGTAAGGCCTGCTAGAGGGGTGTCTTACCTATACTGCATAGGCAGTGAGAGGCTGGCATGGCACCCTGAGGGGAGTGCCATGTCGACTTACTCGTTTTGTCCTCACTAGCACACACAAGCTGGCAAGCAGTGTGTCTGTGCTGAGTGAGGGGTCTCCAGGGTGGCATAAGACATGCTGCAGCCCTTAGAGACCTTCCTTGGCATCAGGGCCCTTGGTACTAGAAGTACCAGTTACAAGGGACTTATCTGGATGCCAGGGTCTGCCAATTGTGGATACAAAAGTACAGGTTAGGGAAAGAACACTGGTGCTGGGGCCTGGTTAGCAGGCCTCAGCACACTTTCAATTGTAAACATAGCATCAGCAAAGGCAAAAAGTCAGGGGGCAACCATGCCAAGGAGGCATTTCCTTACACACGACAAATTCCAAAATTGTCATTAGAAATTGATTTTTGCAATTTGAAAAGTTTTCTAAATTCTTAAAAGACCTGCTAGGGCCTTGTGTTAGATCCTGTTTAGCATTTCTTTTAGAGTTTAAAAGTTTGTAAAAGTTTGAATTAGATTCTAGAACCAGTTGTAGATTCTTAAAAAGTATTCCAACTTTTAGAAGCAAAATGTCTAGCACAGATGTGAATGTGGTGGAACTCGACACCACACCTTACCTCCATCTACAGGTGAGAGAGCTAAGGTCACTCTGTAAACTAAAGAAAATAGCAATGGGCCCCAAACCTACCAAAGTACAGCTCCAGGAGCTTTTGGCAGAGTTTGAAAAGGCCAACCCCTCTGAGGATGGCAACTCAGAGGATGAAGATAGTGACTTGGAGGGAAATTCCCCCCCTCCAGTCCTACTTAGGGAGAGCAGGGCTTCTCAAGCCCTGACTCCACAAATAATAGTCAGAGATGCTGGTTCCCTCACAGGAGGGACCAACAACTCTGAAATCACTGAGGATAACTCCAGGGAAGAGGACATCCAGTTAGCCAGGATGGCCAAAAGATTGGCTTTGGAAAAGCAGCTCCTAGCCATAGAAAGGGAAAGAAAAGAGATGGGCCTAGGTCCCATCAATGGTGGCAGCAACTTAAATAGGGTCAGAGATTCTCCTGACATCCTAAAAATCCCCAAAGGGATTGTAACAAAATATGAAGATGGTGATGACATCACCAAATGGTTCACAGCTTTTGAGAGGGCTTGTGTAACCAGAAAAGTGAACAGATCTCACTGGGGTGCTCTCCTTTGGGAAATGTTCACTGGAAAGTGTAGGGATAGACTCCTCACACTCTCTGGAAAAGATGCAGAATCTTATGACCTCATGAAGGGTACCCTGATTGAGGGCTTTGGATTCTCCACTGAGGAGTATAGAATTAGGTTCAGGGGGGCTCAAAAATCCTCGAGCCAGACCTGGGTTGATTTTGTAGACTACTCAGTAAAAACACTAGATGGTTGGTTAACTGGAAATGAAGTGTGTGACTATGTTGGGCTTTATAATTTGTTTATGAAAGAACACATTTTAAGTAACTGCTTCAATGAAAAGTTGCATCAGTATCTGGTAGACCTAGGTCCAATTTCTCCCCAAGAATTGGGAAAGAAGGCAGACCACTGGGTCAAGACTAGGGTAACCAAAACTTCCACTGGGGGTGACCAAAAGAAAGGGGTTACAAAAACTCCCCAGGAGAAAGTGGGTGACACTAGAAACAAAGAAAAAGAGTCCTCTGTAGGCCCCCAAAAACCAGAACAGGTGGGTGGGCCCCAAGACACAACCCAAAACAAAGGTGGGTACCAGGGTAAGAACTGGGATGCCACTAAGGCATGGTGCCACAACTGTAAACAGTCTGGGCACCACACCAAGGACACTTCTTGTCCCAAAAACAAACCCCAGAACAAAATTCCAGGGGTAACCAGTGTAGCCATGGGAGATGACTCCTCAGATGAGGAGGTCTTCATAGCCTTCAACTGGAAACAGGGCCCAACAGGTGAGTTGGAGATTCCAGAGGGAAGTAGACACTTCCACCACCTACTGGTGAATGGAATCCCAACCACTGCCCTGAGAGACACTTGTGCCAGTCACACTATTGTGCATGACAGGCTGGTGCTCTCAAACCAGTACATCCCAGGTGAGACTGCCAGGGTAAGAGTTAGCCTAGACAGGGTCACTAAGAGGCCTGTGGCTTTAGTACCCATAGAAGTGGGTGGCACTCTTAGCTGGAGAAGGGTAATAGTCAGTACAGACCTCCCCCTTGATTGTCTCCTTGGAAATGACTACCCAGAGGTTAGTCAGAGCCCAAGAGAGGAACTGGTCCAGTGCCAGTCCTCTCCCAAGGATTCTGGAAGTCCTGCCTCTGCAGTAAATGCAAGCAGGCCCCAGAAGAAGAAGAAAAGAAAACAGAGTAGGAAGGGTGGACAACCTTTAGCCAAGGTTACAGCAAGCCAAGGAGATTCTGCTCCAGTAGGGGAGAACTCCAAAAATGGCCCTGATAAAGTCCAACCTGACCCACAAGAAGTCCTGGCTAGTCAGGCAACTGTTAAACCTGAGTGGGTGGCTCCTCAGCTAACAGAAGAAAGAGTGGAAGAAGGGTGTTTACTACAAGATGTGGTAACCCCCCACTCTAATACAGCAGACAGGCAACCTGAACCCAAAGAGGCCTGTAACTTAGCCCCTTCCCTTTTAGGTGAAGAGCTAAAGGTGTGGTTCTGGGCACTGACAGCTGTCAGTGGCCTCTGCTGGGTGTTAGCCTTTATGGCTGCACTATCCTTAGCATGGTGGTCTGACCCCATGCCAAATAGCAAGTTAGGCCCCCTGACCCTATTGGTCATGGTGGGGTTACTCCAGCTCTGGGTAACCTCTCTGGGTAAGCTAGGGGTAACCCTGGCCAAGATAAGGTTAGCAGAGGTGGATACCTCTAAGACCAAAATAGAAAGAATGGGTGGAGACATTGAAGAGGCAGACAAGAGGCAATTCAGACTAGGTCCTATCACTGTGGAAGTAGGTCAGTTCCCCAAAGGGAATGACCTGAACAGAAGGATGTAAGGCAGAGTAGGCCCTGCAACTAACCAGCCTATTTCTCCTACTCTTCCTCGCCTGACAGACTAGGAAGACTCTCCCAGCTTGGGCTGAGTCTCCTGGCCTGTGGGCTGGGGGGGGCTTGTGTAAAGAAATGGCTCCCTGTTGCAGTTACCCCCCACTTTTTGCCTGATACTGATGCTGACTTGACTGAGAAGTGTGCTGGGACCCTGCTAACCAGGCCCCAGCACCAGTGTTCCTTCACCTAAAATGTACCATTGTATCCACAATTGGCACACCCTGGCATTCAGATAAGTCCCTTGTAACTGGTACTTCTAGTACCAAGGGCCCTGATGCCAAGAAAGGTCTCTAAGGGCTGCAGCATGTCTTATGCCACCCTAGAGACCCCTCACTCAGCACAGACACACTGCTTACAAGCCTGTGTGTGCTAGTGAGAACAAAATGAGTAAGTCGACATGGCACTCCCCTCAGGGTGCCATGCCAGCCTCTCACTGCCTATGCAGTATAGGTAAGACACCCCTCTAGCAGGCCTTACAGCCCTAAGGCAGGGTGCACTATACCATAGGTGAGGGTACCAGTGCATGAGCACTGTGCCCCTACAGTGTCTAAGCAAAACCTTAGACATTGTAAGTGCAGGGTAGCCATAAGAGTATATGGTCTGGGAGTCTGTTTTACACGAACTCCACAGCACCATAATGGCTACACTGAAAACTGGGAAGTTTGGTATCAAACTTCTCAGCACAATAAATGCACACTGATGCCAGTGTACATTTTATTGTAAAATACACCACAGAGGGCACCTTAGAGGTGCCCCCTGAAACTTAACCGACTGTCTGTGTAGGCTGACTAGTTCCAGCAGCCTGCCACACCAGAGACATGTTGCTGGCCCCATGGGGAGAGTGCCTTTGTCACTCTGAGGCCAGTAACAAAGCCTGCACTGGGTGGAGATGCTAACACCTCCCCCAGGCAGGAGCTGTAACACCTGGCGGTGAGCCTCAAAGGCTCACCCCTTTGTCACAGCCCAGCAGGGCACTCCAGCTTAGTGGAGTTGCCCGCCCCCTCCGGCCACGGCCCCCACTTTTGGCGGCAAGGCTGGAGGGAACAAAGAAAGCAACAAGGAGGAGTCACTGGCCAGTCAGGACAGCCCCTAAGGTGTCCTGAGCTGAGGTGACTCTGACTTTTAGAAATCCTCCATCTTGCAGATGGAGGATTCCCCCAATAGGGTTAGGATTGTGACCCCCTCCCCTTGGGAGGAGGCACAAAGAGGGTGTACCCACCCTCAGGGCTAGTAGCCATTGGCTACTAACCCCCCAGACCTAAACACGCCCTTAAATTTAGTATTTAAGGGCTACCCTGAACCCTAGAAAATTAGATTCCTGCAACTACAAGAAGAAGGACTGCCTAGCTGAAAACCCCTGCAGCGGAAGACCAGAAGACGACAACTGCCTTGGCTCCAGAAACTCACCGGCCTGTCTCCTGCCTTCCAAAGATCCTGCTCCAGCGACGCCTTCCAAAGGGACCAGCGACCTCGACATCCTCTGAGGACTGCCCCTGCTTCGAAAAGACAAGAAACTCCCGAGGACAGCGGACCTGCTCCAAGAAAAGCTGCAACTTTGTTTCCAGCAGCTTTAAAGAACCCTGCAAGCTCCCCGCAAGAAGCGTGAGACTTGCAACACTGCACCCGGCGACCCCGACTCGGCTGGTGGCGATCCAACACCTCAGGAGGGACCCCAGGACTACTCTGATACTGTGAGTACCAAAACCTGTCCCCCCTGAGCCCCCACAGCGCCGCCTGCAGAGGGAATCCCGAGGCTTCCCCTGACCGCGACTCTTTGAACCTAAAGTCCCGACGCCTGGGAGAGACCCTGCACCCGCAGCCCCCAGGACCTGAAGGACCGGACTTTCACTGGAGAAGTGACCCCCAGGAGTCCCTCTCCCTTGCCCAAGTGGAGGTTTCCCCGAGGAATCCCCCCCTTGCCTGCCTGCAGCGCTGAAGAGATCCCGAGATCTCTCATAGACTAACATTGAAAACCCGACGCTTGTTTCTACACTGCACTCGGCCGCCCCCGCGCTGCTGAGGGTGAAATCTCTGTGTGGACTTGTGTCCCCCCCGGTGCCCTACAAAACCCCCCTGGTCTGCCCTCCGAAGACGCGGGTACTTACCTGCAAGCAGACCGGAACCGGGGCACCCCCTTCTCTCCATTCTAGCCTATGCGTTTTGGGCACCACTTTGAACTCTGCACCTGACCGGCCCTGAGCTGCTGGTGTGGTGACTTTGGGGTTGCTCTGAACCCCCAACGGTGGGCTACCTTGGACCAAGAACTAAGCCCTGTAAGTGTCTTACTTACCTGGTAAAACTAACAAAAACTTACCTCCCCTAGGAACTGTGAAAATTGCACTAAGTGTCCACTTTTAAAACAGCTATTTGTCAATAACTTGAAAAGTATACATGCAATTTTGATGATTTGAAGTTCCTAAAGTACTTACCTGCAATACCTTTCGAATGAGATATTACATGTAGAATTTGAACCTGTGGTTCTTAAAATAAACTAAGAAAAGATATTTTTCTATATAAAAACCTATTGGCTGGATTTGTCTCTGAGTGTGTGTACCTCATTTATTGTCTTGTGTATGTGCAACAAATGCTTAACACTACTCCTTGGATAAGCCTACTGCTCGACCACACTACCACAAAATAGAGCATTAGTATTATCTATTTTTACCACTATTTTACCTCTAAGGGGAACCCTTGGACTCTGTGCATGCTATTCCTTACTTTGAAATAGCACATACAGAGCCAACTTCCTACAACTCCCTTTCAAATTTACAAGAAGAAAAGACTTTCCAAAGCCCCATAGCTGGGCCTAGGGAAAGAAGCAGTAGCAACACCAGTGAAAAAAGAGAAAAAACTACATTGAAAACAATGGAGCATTATTAGCCAATAGGCTGCATGTAGGTTAACACAGCAGAATCACAAAATTTGGCACCGTGCCTTTAAGACCCTGAGCACCTCCAGTATCCCACCATGCCTCAGGGGTGAAGGAGAGGTGACAGTTGGTTCACAGTTAGGTCAGTTCTTTTTTCCGGCTTCTATTGAGAGGATCCTGGAGCATTGAGCTCTCCATTTTTCTGAGTTTTCCACAGAAAAATATTTAAAAACAAAATAATTTCTACCTTCACTCGACGTTTTACACCTTTGTCTTAGTAAAGGGATATTTTCCTGACTGGAAAATGCCTTCTCTTTTTGTGAAGTGCCCTTCCTGTGGGAAGAAGGCCCAGTGTGATCCACACTCTCTCTGTATAGTGTGTTTACCTCAGAGCCACTGCCCTGACACCTGCAGACACTGCAAGAACATGTCAAAAAGGACTATGAAGGACAGAGAGAAAATCAGGCTTCATGTTCTTCATGAGAGGCAAACGACATCGTCCTCTTCACTTCCCAGGCAGCCAGCAAGCCATTCTCAGGAGAGAGAGGCTAGATCGACGTCAGCTGGTAGGAAGGTGCCTGTCTGTTCCCCGTCGACGTCATCGCTGCCACCGTCGCATCGTCACAGATCGCCGTCAATGGCGACCCGGCCGACGTCGAAGGTACATAGCCATCATAAGGGCAGATTTCCGTCGATGGCAACCCACCGATCGACGTCGAGCCAGCACCGCCATGCTCATTCGCTGTCGAAGGCCTCCCATCCCTCGACGGCACGGAAGACGACGTCGAGATCGCCTCAACGGCGAGAGCAGAGACCTCCGTCGTCAGCGGCCCATCACTCGACCGCGAGACCCACGACGTCGAGCAGGTCGCGTTCAAGGGACCACCGATCACCGTCGAGGTGCTCGACATCGACCTGAGCAGCCCACGGTACTCCCTTCGACGTCGGTACATCTTTCGACGTCGACACAGGTGCGGCCTATCTCGCAAGGAGAAGAGCGTCGGTTACCACCGGCTGATAAGAACATCACTCTGGCAAGTCCAGTGATCTCCATAAGGAGTGGATCGTCGAAGCGGTCGAGAGCAGCATCGTCTGGGCACATCTCGCCCATAAACCTATCGCCAAGGTGGTTGGAGAGTCTTAATAAAACAGCTGCTTCTCCAGACTCTCAATACTCTCAAATGTACTCACCGTCAGCTTCTCTCCTGAGGACACCATCGCCGAGAGCGCATACAGAACCGGCTCGTTCTACGTCTCGCCAGTCTGCCACTAGACCTCTGCGCACTACAACCAGATCTAGGAGCAGGTCACGCTCCCAGAGAAGATCAAGATCGCACCGTCACAGGAGGTCTCCTTCTTGGTCCAAATGGTCGGGGTTTTCAATAAGCGGGTACTCCCCAACTCTAATGGATTCTCCACCAGCTAGAGTTTCCCCGGTGGACGACATCACAACTTTCAACGAGGTGCTTCTCAGGGGGGGCACAAAAGCTGAATATTGAGGTTCCTGAGCCTTCAACCTCCTCGCCGGTAATCTTTGAAACCTTGCAACACAGGGCGGTTTCAAAGAAATTGCTACCGCTGGTGCCTGGTCTTCTACAACCAACCATGGAGACTTTTTTAGCACCAGCAAACCTCCGTTCAGCTCCCGCTAGGATCTTAAAGAAATACAAGGCACCTGATCAAGATCCTTTGTTTCTCAGGGCTGATCCACCACCGGACTCAGTCATATTGGCCGCAGCCCGTAAGACACATTCAGTGGCGTCATCCTCTACAGTTCCACCTGACAAGGAGAGTAGACACCTGGACTCTCTGGGGAGGAAGATGTGTGGCACGGCGGCTTCAATGATGAAGGTCTCCAGCGCCTCCGCACTCCTAGGCAGATACGATTGCTCACTCTGGAACTCACTGAGCAGGTTTGCAGAAAAGCTGCCTAGAGAGGACAGACAGGATTTTCAGGAGATCCTTCAGGAGGGAAGTCGGGTGTCCAATCACATCATCAGTACGGCAGCAGATGGTGCAGACTTGGCAGCACATGGTTACGCGCATGGGGTCTGTGCGAGACGATCTTCCTGGCTAAGACTCACAGGACTAAAACAGGAAGCGCAACAGCGTATCTTGAATCTTCCGTTTAACGGAAACTCGCTATTTGGGACCCACACGGATGAGGAGATGGCGCGTATGAAGGCGGAGGTTGACTCCATGAGGGCAGTGGGCCTCAAGAGGAGGAAAGACTTCAGGCGAAGGTACAGGCCTTACGACAGGCGCCCGTTTCAACAGAGGGTTCAAACCCCTCATTGGTCTCAGAGACCACAACAGAAACATGGGCGTCCCCTCTTCCAGTCTCGTAAAGCCACAAGATACCGAGGTTCGAGCAGACCTCAGCAGTCTACCCCCAAAGCCCCCGCAAAACAATGAGGATTCGCTTCCCTTAACACCGTACACCACTCCGATTGGGGGAGGTATCACAGCATTCATTCACGAGTGGCATGGCATAACGGGTGCTGAACATTGTAGAGAGTGGATACTCTTCTTTTCCGTCAACCTCCTCCTCACTTGCCACCAACCAAATCCAGTCCTGCTCACATGAGCTTATTACGCAAAGAGGTTCGTGTCCTGTTACAGAAAAAAAGCAATAGAAAAGGTTCCAGTCGCACAAAGAGGAAAGGGGGTGTACTCCCGCTATTTTCTAGTAGCAAAAATGGGTCGGGAAAGAGTTTTCAGACCGATTCTAGACTTGAAGCCGCTGAACAAATACATAAAGAAACAAAAGTTCAGGATGCTGGCTCTCCACCAGATTTTCCCTCAACTGCATCGAGGAGACTGGATGTGCTCCATAGGTCTGCCAGATGCGTATTTTCATATCCCGATCATTCCCAAACATCGGAAATTCCTACGATTTGTGATAGCCTCCCATCACTATCAGTTCAAGGTGCTCCCGTTTGGCCTAAAATCTGCCCCTCGCGCATTCTCCAAATGTGTAGCAACGGTAGCGGCGCATTTAAGGAAGCAGAAAATCTTCATTTATCCATACCTAGACGACTGGCTACTGAAAGCCTCCTCTCCGGAACAGGCGAAAGACCATCTGGGCATTGTGCTCAGTGTTTTCCGATCTCTAGGTCTACAAGTCAACTTTCTAAAGTCCACCCTCATCCCAACACAAACCCTTCACTACCTGGGACCAATACTCAATACAGAGCTCGAAAGAGTGTATCCTTCGGAGGAGCGACTGTTATCAATAAAGAGGAAGTGTCCAGACCTTCTGGGTTCCCCCGCGCCTACGGCCCGTCAGGTAACATCTCTGTTGGGCTCCATGGCCTCTTGCATTTTCATTGTCCCGAACGCCAGTTTGCATATGAGGCCTCTCCAAGAGGCTCTGGAGGAAAACTGGAATCAACACACAGGCCACTGGGAGGACCGAATGCTTTTTCCGATAGGAGCGCAACAATCATTACGATGGTGAATGCACAGACATCACCTGTCGGTGGGAGTTCCTTTTCATCAGCCAATCCCGTCCGACACTTTGGTAACTGATGCGTCGCTTCAGGGCTGGGGAGCTCATCTGGTTTCCCTTCAAGCTCGGGGCCTGTGGTCCAACAAAGAAAGGACGTATCATATCAACCTGCTGGAGCTCAGAGCGGTTCATCTGGCTCTCAAGTCATTTGCTCCATCGATTCAGGGAAAATCTCTCCTCGTACAACCGGACAACACGACGACAATGTATTATCTGAACAAGCAAGGAGGGACGAGATCCCTTCCCCTGTCTCGGGAATCTCAGGCCATTTGGCATTGGCTCATAGCGAGGGGAAAGTCTCTGACAGCAATTCACCTCCCAGGACGACAAAACGTGGAGGTGGACTTCCTAAGCAGAACCCTCGGACGCCCACGATTCGGTTCTTCACAACGAGGTCGTCGAAGACATCTTCATGCAATGGGGTAGGCCTCAGCTAGATCTCTTCGCAGACGAGGTAAACAAGAAATGCCAGTCTTTGCGTCCAGGTTCTAACGTCCGGGGTCTCGAGGGAATGCCCTGTTGATCAACTGGTCAGGGATTTTTCTCTACGCCTTTCCACCGATTCCCCTCATTCCAGCTGTGATAAACAAACTCTACAGATCCAGTACCAGAATGATTCTCATAGCTCCGCAATGGCCCCGTCAGTTCTGGTACACGGATCTCCTCAACCTATCAGAACAACTGCACAAGAGGCTGCCGTGCAGACTGGATCTCCTTTGCAGGCTGGGAGGCAGGATACTTCACCCCAACCTTCCCTCTCTGAGCTTGACGGCATGGCTCCTGAATTCCTGCAGTATGGGAATCTAGTCCTCTCGCAGGAATGCATGAACATCTCAAAGGAGTCCAGACGGCCTTCCACGAGGCGCTCTTATGCGTTCAAGTGGAAGAGATTCTACATATGGTGTCATCAGCAGGGTCAGAATCCTATTCTGGCTCAGGAGGAGGTCATATTGTCTTACCTGCTCCATCTGGCGAAATCGGGTCTGCAAGTGTCATCTATTAAGGTATATTTATCTGCCATTACAGCCTATCGTAAGTCACCTACTCAGGAATCTTTTTTTACAAGACCAGTAGTCAAGGATTTCTTAGAAGGTTTGAAGGTTTTTCCACCCATTCGAAAACCCTCTCCTCCATGGGAACTAAACAAAGTATTATCTAGACTCATGGGCCCTCCTTTCGAACCTATCCACAAAGCTTCTTTACAACACCTCACGTGGAAGACAGCTTTTCTCGTAGCCATTACTTCGGCAAGGAGGGTCAGTGAAATTCAGGCTTTGTCCTCCAAGGAACCGTACACGGTTTTCCATGAAAATAGAGTGGTTCTACGAACTCATCTATCATTCTTACCGAAGGTGGTGTCGGATTTTCACATTAATCAGACTATTTCACTACCAACTTTTTTCCCCAATCTGGATACTCCGGCGGAGAAAGCTTTGCACTCTCTGGATTTGAAGAGAGTACTAACATTTTACTTGGATAAGACGAAATTGATTAGACGATCTCAACACCTATTTGTAAATTAAGGTCACATGAGAACAGGCGATGCAGCCTCTAAACGAACCATTTCTAGATGGATAGTTTCATGTATTGTTACTGCATATCATTTGGCTAACAAACAGTTATTGGCTAGGCCTAAGGCTCATTCCACAAGAGGAAAAGCGGCTACTGCTGCCCTCCTTAATAATGTTCCAATCTCTGACATTTGTAAGGCTGCTACATGGAAGTCTGTACATACATTTATTAGGCATTACTGTTTGGACTCAGATGCCAGAGCAGACGCTCAAGTTGGGCAAGCGTCTCTGAGAAATTTGTTTGCATAGTGTATATCTCTTCCTGCACTTCTATTGGACAGTCCGCAGAGATAAGGGGTGGGCTTGCTAATCTATTCAATGTTTATGACTATTGATAAGGATCCCCTGGAAGAGAAGGATAAGTTACTTACCTGTAAATCCTAGTTCTCTTCCAGGGGTATCCTCATCAAAGTCATAAACAACCCACCCTCCTCCCCGGACGCAAGTCTCCTAGAAGTGCAGGACAGTCTATCTCTCTAATCTGTTGGATACGTTGTCACTGTAAAAAAGTACTGACCTAACTGTGAACCAACTGTCACCTATCCTTCACCCCTGAGGCATGGTGGGATACTGGAGGTGCTCAGGGTCTTAAAGGCAGGGTGCCAAATTTTGTGATTCTGCTGTGTTAACCTGCATGCAGCCTATTGGCTAATAATGCTCCATTGTTTTCAATGTAGTTTTTTCTCTTTTTTCACTGGTGTTGCTACTGCTTCTTTCCCTGGGCCCAGCTATGGGGCTTTGGAAAGTCTTCAATTCTCTGGCTGCTTTGGCATATCAAACCCTGCTCAAATTCAAGCTTTTCAGACTTTCCTTTCACAGTTACTACAAAACCAATCTTACACAGTAAGAACAGTGATGCAGTTATTAGGGATGATGGCGTCATGTATTGCCATCGTTTCCCATGCCAGACTACACATGCGCCCCTTACAGCAGTGTCTATCTCATCAGTGGTCTCAGTCACAGGGTCATCTTCAGGGTCAAGTGTTGCTTGACCACCAGACTTGCCGCTCTCTGCAATGGTAGAATCCCACCAACCTTTTCAAGGGGCGGCCCTTTCAAGATCCTGCACCTCAGATCATTCTGATTACGGATGTGTCGGACAGGTTGGGGAGCACATCTCTACAACCCCCAATACGAGGGTTATGGGATCCAGTTCAACAAACTTCTCACATCAGCTATTTGGAGTTACAGGCAGTCTTTCTAACACTCAAAACTTTTCTACCTCAACTCTCCCACAAAGTGCTTCTAATCCGTACAGACAATATGACAGCCATGTATTATCTGCAGAAACAGGAGGGACACAGTCTTCTCAGCTGTCCCTACTTGCTCAGACAATTTGGAAATGGGCAGTTCACCACCACATTCACTTACTGGCAGAGTATCTCCCAGGGATGGACAACCAGTTTGCAGAACTCCTTAGAAGGATGCAGCAAGAACCCAATGAATGGGAACTCAAAGGTGAGGTCACAAATGTTACTCCAGTATTAGAACTTTCTTGAATCATTCCCCGTCCTCGAGATGGGAGTCCCCAGTGCCTTAGAAAAGACAATGTTCCAAAGACATAACAGCTATAACATTAAAACTCTACATTTTAGCAATCTATCCAAGTCCTTAAGTAAAAAGGACCAAACTTGAGCTTCAGCCAATCAGGGAGCACCACCCCCTAGAACCCTCCAGTGCCTCAGTTTTTCTACCGCACGTCGTGCTACGGAGTCTCATCTGAGCTCTAATATTGTCCTGGAATGTGGCTGGCATTGTCCTGGAATGTGGCTGGCATCAAGAGCAAACTATCTGATCCGGACTGGGGGGCTTATGTTGAAACTTTCTCCATATGTATGTTTCAGGAAACTTGGTCTATGGATTGTGTGTTCAGGCAAGGTTATTGTTGTTTTACTAAAAAGGCGATTCAGTCCTCTAGGGGAAGGGCGATTAGGAGTTTATGCACTTGGGTTAAGCTGACTGAGGTGGGTAGGGTAAAGGAAATCACTGTTGACTCTTGCAATATTCTTGCAATAGTAATATGGCCTTTCACAGGTATTCCGGTGTTATGCATTAATATTTATAATAGGCCAGGCCCTTCTAACCATCAGTCTGGTACCATTCATCTGTTGCACCAATTTTTATCTGACCTTCATTTTAAATACTGTGTTATTATTGCAGGTGATCTCAATGCCCAAATTGAATTCGATTCAGCTTTTGCTGAGTCTATCCAGGCCGAAGATGAAGCATGGAATTTCCCCCCGCTTTTAATCCAACCAGTGTCATGTACTCCCTCCGCTAGGGTTATGCAGATAACAGACCTCGTAGTAACTTATGGCCTTCGTTTCGGAAATGGCCGATTTTCAAATGACAATTTGAGACCCACCTTCTACAGAGGCCACTATAGTAGCACTCTGGATTATGTTATTTTTGATCTGCGAGTCTGGCATTTTATAGTCAATGTAGAGGTAGGTTCTCGGTGCACTAGTGACCATGCCCCCTTACAAATTGAATATAATGCAACTCTTTTCTATACAGTGCTGAACTTTGGGGCCATTGCGACCTGGTGGATCTGGCAAGGGCGGAAAATCAATTTTTGAAATCATTATTAAAAGTTCCTTCTAGCACTCCATCTCTGCCTATCCGTATGGATTTAAATCTTTTTTCTATCTCGCAGATTGCCGCTTTAAGGCCTCTATTATATTGGATCCGGCTTTGGACAACAGACGCCCTCTTTCCATTTCTCTGTGGGCTTCTCAAACTGGTGGGCAGTAACACTATTAGTAAAACGTAATGGTGTGCCTATGTCAGAGTCCTTAACCCATCTAGGTTTTGGGTCCTGTTGGTTGGACCCACTCTCTATTCCCAAAAATGCTGTGCAGTTATTGAAGGATGCTTTTTGGCATAACGCTCAGATTGTGCAATTTACTAAGATTGCCCCGCTCTCTGTCTGACAATTACTTATCAATTAAATGCCATTACGAATTCGAGCCTTATATGGATATAGCATTATCTCCATTTGCGCAAGCTCTTTTTGTCAGATTCTCAATAGGGTCCCTCCCTCTGTGTTCTCTAACGTACAAATGGCATTGTCCTATTAATAGATCCAAGCTTTGTTCGATGGGCTGCCAACGTGAAGAGTCTATTTCACACGTTCTTTTTTTATTGTCATGCATATCACAAACAAAGAGCTTTTTGGATCATCCCGCTCTGCAAATCTATAGGCGCCAGTTCCTATCTTCATGTTGAGAGAATTTTAAATTCTGATCCATCTGCCCAGGTAGTTTTACCAGTGGCAACATTTCTCAAATCAATCTGGTGCCTTAGATTAGCTATTTTAAAGAACAAGACTGGGTAACTAACTTTTAGATCTATGTCAGGGGTGTGGAATTTATTAAAATATCTACTTGTCCAGGGGACAGGTTGCTTCTCAAATCTACTTGTCCTGTAAAAAGATCTACTTGTCCCTTTGGTGCCATGTAGTGTGGCGACAAATTATGGCAGCAATTAATAGCCTCTCTGATTATGCCAGGGCTACTACCATAGTAGGGCTTGAATACTTGGAGTTTCAATCCCTACTGTAGCAATTTCCTTATTTTGCCACCTTTCGGCAGATCTGCATACTGGGGCTGGAGGAAGCAGTAAGCAATAGTTCCAGGGCTGGAATGCCTTTGAGTCTGCAAACCTACTAACCTGCATGTTTTAAAGATTATTACCAGCTTCTCTCTAATATTTTCCCATAATAAGAAAGGTTGGACATTTACTCCTGACAATGGCAGAATTAGAACTTCTTCCAGGGTTGGGAAGAAAGTGGCTGGAGGGAAAATGAACTTGCAAATGCTCAATAGATTTTCACATGAGCAAATCTACACATCGTATTTACCCACGCTAAAATACAGTTCACAAATATTTTATAGGGGTACGACATATACCATGGGTGCACTTTTGTGACTTTCTTTAAGAATTTGGGGCCACAAGTAGGTAGGTTCAGATTTGTGACCTGCAAATTGAGTCGCAAATCCGAATGTAGGATGGTGTCCTTGACACCATCTGTGATTCGCAAGGGCTTCGCAAATGCCCACATCATGAATAATCATGAGGTGGGTCGCAATTTGCGACCCCCTCACGAATGGTGGCCTGCTGGAGACAGCAGACCACCATGTCTGTGACTGCTTTTCAATAAAGCAGTTTTTTTTGTAATGCAGCCCGTTTTCCTTAAAGGAAAACGAGATGCATAACAAAAACGAAAAATGAAACGTTTTCGTTTCATTTTTTCAGAGCAGGCAGTGGTCCGCAGGACCACTGCTTGCTCTGAAAAAATGTTTACAGTGACATTCACAATGGGAAAGGGGTCCCATGGGGATCCCTTCCCTTTTGCGAAAGTGTTAGCACCCATTTGAAATGGGTGCAAACTGCGATTGGTTTGCGCCCGCGTTCTCGGTCACAAAACAATCCTACATTGCACTGCGAGTTGCAATTAGGAAGGGAACACCCCTTACTAATTGCGAGTCGCAAACCCGTTTTGTGATTCGTTAACCAGGTTACTGAATCGCAAAACTGGGTTTGTGCATCGCAATGTGCTTTTTGCACGTCGCAAACAGCGAAAGTCGCTGTTTGCGACATGCAAAAAGCTACCTACATGTGGGTCTTGGTCCCTAATTAGGTCTGGTGTTAACAAAGACATTTTGTTTTTATTAAACTTCTATTTCTCTCTCTTTCGGCTGGCTTTACTGTGAGTGATCGCATTCTGCTCTTCCACAAGGAGCATATTGCCACACAAAGTAGTTTTGTTCAGTGTCAGGAACTACAGTGGCAATCAGTGACGTAACGAAACTGGAGGGTGCCCCTTTGCAAAGAACATGGAGGAGCCCTCTCTCCAGACTCACTCAGGGCAGGTGCTGTGCTGACGGGGCCCCCTGGAGGGCGGCTGCGGGGCCTTTGTTATGCACTGGTGGCAACGTGTGCTTTAAGAGTTCAAAAACTTTTTGGGGGGGTTTTGCCAATGTTTGTTACAATGTTGAGGGCCTGGTAGCTCCCACAACAATAAAGTGTTACAAAAGCCATGTCAAAACAAGACACTCATTGATGAAACTAAAAGACTTATAAAAATATGTCAGATCAGTTGGCTTTGTCAGTGTTTGTTTATTTTCATGCTTCCCATAATCGTGTTGAAAAATGGTTACACTGATTTTCCATTATAAATATTTTTGGGAAATACTAGCATGCATCAACACATTTTACTAAATGACACTTCATTTGCATATAATCAGAGAGCATTCTGGGAGCATTATACTTAGCCTCTTAGCCTAAACTTTTCAAACTTGTGTGTACACGTTTTTTTTTTTTGTACTGGAACCAACGTCAGTAGTGAAGTGTGACCTTAAAACATTTATTTACAGCACGCACCCTAATAATGAAGGCTTTCAAATAATGAACCATAAATACAAGTTTGAACAGCATTATCTTTTGGAAACACATTACCTCAACTGCAGAGAGTTCAACTCTCTGTAAACAGGCAGCCAAAGGGTTTGTGCTGCAGGGGGTTGGGCCTACTTGTCCCAAGGACAAAGTAAACATAAAAACTTGTTGCCCTTGACCCCAAACAAGATGTCCTGGGCGTCGGGCGATAGGAATTCCACATCCCTGTAAGTATGTATATTTATTGACTTTTTGATGTCTAATTTTAGTATTTAATCTTTAGGATAAAGACACTCTCCTATTGTATTATTGAACACTCATGGGCATAGGGAATAGGGTCCTTGTTGTGTGGTATATTCCAAATTCAGGAGACGTATACTTCGATCATTTTTGTTTGGATTTTAATTCCCTATTATCGTTTTTAAATTTTTATTGTGCTTATATTTTTACTGTTCTATTAATCTTTAAAAAAATCAAAAATTTATGATGTTTGTACTGTACTTTTATGGTATGTTTTTACTTATCGAAATAAAGTTACATGAATGAATGAGCTCTGCTCAGTTTGTTCTTCTGGAAGAAGATTTAGTCACTATATCTGAATTTCTATTTGCTCATTAAGTGTTTCTGACTTGCACTCATACTTTCTGGAGCCTGTTGTACCAGCAGGATGTCTGACAGAAAGAGAAAAAGTCTCTTTAGAGCCTGTAGCACTTGTTGGAAGAAAAGGCTCCATTCAGAAGACCCTCATACAGATTAAATATATTGCCTCTATCCTGAACATTCTGCTCCTGACTGTAAGGTATGTCGTACCTTTTCCTGGAAGACTTTAAAGGATAGAGAGGGGAGATAGTCGATATGGCTCCAGAAGCTTAAATCAAGAAAATCCCTGTCTCGGACTCTGACAGTGAGGAATCTTCATGGTCTTCTAGGAAGTCACAAAAGAGGCAAAGATCTCCTCATTCTGAAAAGGGTTCAAAACAACCCTCAAAGACTTTCAAAAAGACCTCACAGGGGTCTGGTGAAGGCCGCAGTCTCTCATCCTCACCTCAGGAGAAAAGATCCTCCAAGTCAAGGCATCGACCCTCAACATCAAAGGAGGTACCTAAACCTTCTTCAGAGGTCAGAGTTGTCGACACCGTCATCGAACGTACACATCGGCTGCATTGGCGACGACGGTAACCAGTCTCTTGATGGTGATTTCCTCCTCGTCGACGACATTGGTAACAAAATCTAGGCCGACGTCGAAGATCAAGACGTCGTTGACGATGATTCCGACGGCTCAGTCGACGACACCATCTATGACCAGGATTCCTACGTCTACCCTGTTGCCGGCGACACCGTCGATGGGAGCAGTAGGGCTATCGGACACGACTTCGTCGATGATCTCATCGACGGTACCGTCGTCGACTCCGAGGAGAAAAACGCAGTCTGTTTCTGGGAGAGGAGAAAACACTCCAAGAGCTACATTCCCAAGCAAGGTTAAACCATTAATCCCAACTCATCTTTTGGAGGAAGATTCGGGTGAGGATGGACCGTTTGGGGCAGCCCATAGCCCTTCACAACTTCATGTTAAGTGTCAAGAGGATGAAGAGGAATATTATCAACAGTATTTATTTCTGATTTACAGTTGATCAGATTACAAAAAAAGGTTTCCATCAGCGCCACAATCGGACATTCAAACAGCACCTCCTCCCTCAATGCCTGCCACTCCAGTGCCACAACCCAGATTTTCTCTTAGATCGGCCAGAAGTACCCCGCAAAGGTCTTTCAATTAGGTTACTGACTCTTCGGATGAAGAAAGAGGAGGAGAATTGCAGGAGGCCAACTCGGATTGGGACAACTATATATTGCCAACACCTTCATCTACATCGACTACTCCGGTGGATTCTCCCCCAGAGATATTGGGGGTTTCCATAATCTGCTTGAGAGGGCAGCAAAGAGATTTGCGATACCCATGCCATCCAAACAGATGGATTGTTTTTTTTATATGACTTCAAGGAGCCTTATCAGAAGATTGTCTGCTCCATACCGATAGGCTACATCTGGGAGGAAGGTCTCAAAGTGATGAGCAATCCAGCTACGGTGACGTCAGTCTTACCTAGATTGGACAAAAAATATAAGGCCCTAGAAGACGCTCCGGCGTGTCTAGTTAGTCACCCGAAGCTGGACTTGGTTATAACCCAGGCAGTGCAGAGGCGTTCCAAAAAACCATTGACGCCAATTTCAGCACCTCCAGACAAAGAGGGGAGAAGACTGGACAACATCGGGAAGTGTTTCTCTTCCATGTCCGGTCTGACAGTAAGAGCAGCAAATTCATTGGCAATCCTGGGGAGGTATGACAGACGGCTGTGGGCTGATATTGCGCCGTATCTAGACCACCTTTCAGAAGACACTAAGGCGGAGGTGAAGAAGATCCTCTTGTGAGCTCACCGTTACTAGAACAGATGTCGCAGGACTGCCTGACCAACTGCCACAACTCCCTTAGGAATGGCATCCAGACAATAATGTTTCGTAAACGTGTGAAGTCTTCTACATGGCTGCTCTGCAAATGTCCTGCAGGGGTACATCTGCAAACAGTGCCATGGAGGCTGAGACAGACCTCGTAGAGTGTGCCCTTACGGGGGAATGTAAAGGCTTTCCAGCTGCTTGGTGGCAAACGTTAATAGCAGCTACTATCCACCTAGCTGTACTCCTCTTGGAAAGGGCCTCTCCCTTCCTAGGGGCACTATATGCAACTAATAATTGAATAGTCTTTCTAAAATGCTTGTTTTTTTCCAAGTAAAATTTGAGATTTCTTTTGGAGGTAGAGGACACCTCGGCTGAGGTGATAGACTGCACCGTGGATATTGCAACAACAGCTTTTTGGCAGATAGCTTGTGGGGCAGTGCTGCGGCATCAGGGCTGGCTTAGGGCAACTTCCTTTCGTCTAGAGGTTCAGACTAAGGTATTGGACCCCCCTTTGATGGAGAGGCTGTATGGCAAGAATGTGGATGAGGCCTTGCAAGCCATCAAATCAGACACCGACACTGCAAGGTCCTTAGCAACACTTCAGTTTGAGGATGCCCTTTCGTACCTCCAGAGGTCGAGGAAACAAACAGGAGGGACACAGTCTTCTCAGACAATTTGGAAATGGGCAGTTCACCACCACATTAGCTTTCTGGCAGAGTATCTCCCAGGGATGGATAACCAGTTTGCAGAACTCCTCAGCAGGATGCAGCAAGAAGTCAGTGAATGGGAACTCAAAGGTGAGGTCACAAATGAAATAGATCTCTTTGCCACCGCAGAAAATTAAAAATGCCAAAACTTTGCGTCCAGATACCCACACCCTTAGTCCAATGGCAATGCTCTGTGGATGAATTGGTTAGGGATATTTGCTTACACTTTAACACCTCTCCCACTCATTCCGTCTCTAGTTAACAAAATGACACAAACATCACTCACCATGATCCTTGTAGCGACCACATGGGCACGCTAACCTTGGTTCACAGCCCTGCTGGATCTGTCGGTTGTTCCTCATGAGAAACTCCCCAATAGGCCGGACCTTCTCACTCAGTCACGGTCAAATCCGACATCCAGATCCCAAGACACTCAATCTTGCAATATGGCTGCTGAGGTCATAGAATTGGGCTACTTGAATCTCCCCTATGAATTTATGGAAATTCTTAGGGAAGCGCGTAAACCTACAACTAGACAGTGTTATGCTGCAAAATGGAACCGTTTTGTTTGCTATTGTCAACCTAAACACATTGACCCATTCAAAGCTTTAGTTTAGGACATTGTTGGTTACTTGTTACATGTACAAAAAGAAAGCTCAGCATACTCATCTATTAGAATTAATTTGGCAGCTATAGCTGGTTATCTTCAGAACAGACAACATACCTCTTTATTCATAATTACTGTCATTAAAGCCTTCATGGAAGATCTCAAGAGTCATTCCACCCAGCCCTCCCCCCAGTCCCAACATGTAACCTAACTGTTGTCCTCACAAGGCTCATGGATCTACCTTTTGAGCCTATGCATTCCTGTTCTTTGCAGTTCCTTTCCTGGAAGGTAGCCTTCTTGGTAGCTATCACTCCTTTAAGGCGTGTAAATGAATTACAGGCTCTAACTTTAGAAGAACCATTCTTTCAATTACATAAGGGTAAAGTAGTTCTTAAGACCAATCATAAATACCTTCTAAAAGTGGTTTCACCATTTCTTATTAATAAGTCAACTGAGTTACCTGTTTCCCCCCCCCCACAACCAGACTCTGTTGCAGAGAGAGCTATTCACACACTTGATGTTAAGAGAGCTTTTATGTATTATATTGACAGAACTAAGCAGCTTAGGAAATCCAAACAGCTTATTGTAGCATTCTCCATGCCCCTCAAAGGCAATCCCATTTCCAAAAAACGATATAGCCAGATGGATAGTTAAGTATATTTAAACTTGTTATCTTAAAGCTAGAAGCCAGTTGCTTATTACTCCTAGGGCACATTCCACTAGAAAAAAGGGTGCCTCTATGGCTTGTTTAGGTAACATTTCAATAGCTGACATTTGCAAAGCTTCTACGTATTCTACACTACATACATTTACTAAACACTATTGTGTAGACATTTTAGCATGGTAACAAGCTAATGTTGGTCTAGCTGTGCTTAGGACACTGTTTCAAGCCACTCCAACTCCTTCAGGCTAGTCACCACTTTAATAAAGAGACGGCGTTACATTCTATGCAAAGCATGTGTATCTACAGCTACACATGCCATTGAATGGAAAATGTTACTTACACAGTAGACATCTGTTAGTGGCATGTGCTGATGTAGATTCACATGCGCCCGCCCTCTTTCCCGGAAGCCTGTGGTCGTTGTAGTGCCATTCTTCTATACATTTTGTACATATGTACACATATTGAATGGGTATCTTTCTCTTGCTCTCCATATATACTTCTTACCTCACCCACCTGTGGGAAAACAATCGATGCCCATGCTCACTGTCACCGAGAGGAGGAGTCACTTGATCTAGAGAAGATTCTTCAAACAAAAAACAACTTGCAACACTAGATTGCGGACTTATGCAAAGCATGTAAATCTACAGCACCACATGCCACAAACAGATGTCTACTGGGTAACATTTTCCATACCGAGGTCGGTACCCACATCGTCCACATCAATAATCTTCTAGATGTGACATCAGCATGTAGCTTCAAGTCCATTGCTTCCACTGGTTCCAGGTCTTGTTGAGCCCGCCATGGATTTGTTCCTAACTCCAGCCATTGGTAAGCGTGCCCCATCCAGGCTTCAAAAGAAACACCGGCCTCAGATCAGGACCCATTATTTATTCATACTGATCCTCCACCTGACTGTCGTGATTTTGGCTGAGACAGTCCATTCCACCTTGCCATCATCCTCTTTACCTCCAGATAAGAAGACTAAAAAATTGGACTCAGCAGGCCGCAAAGTTCTGCAGTAAAGCACCCACTTCAATGAAGGCAGCCAGTGCTACGGCCCTCTTGGACTGGTACGACCGAGCCCTTTGGGATTGAATCCAGCATTTCGCTGAGCACCTGCCAAAGGACAAAAGGGAAGACTTCCTGGAGGTCGTCAACGAGAGTGCAGTGGTCTCAAATTATCAGTGCAGCTGCAGATTCTTCCCTCCTTTCTGCACATGGCTATTGTCGCGGAGTCACTTTGCGGAGGCATGCTTGGCTCAGACTAACCTCTCTATAACCAAATGCGCAACACCACGTCCAAACTTTGCCATTCTCAGGGTCAACACTATTTGGCAGCCATGCTGATGACGAAATGGCAAGAATGAAAACTGAAATGGACACATTAAAAGCTGTGGGTCTGCAGAAACCCAGGTGTAGGAAGCTGGCCCAGTGTGTGGTGGACACCTATTGTGTTACACCTTATACTGGATTCGGGCAACCCCAATTAGTGTCTAGACAGCCAGGGTCCTCTAGGGTAGCTGTGGTGAGCAGACAAGACCTATCTAGAAAGAATGTGAAGCACTTGCAATACCACATTAGTCACACAGTAACTTATCACACCTGAAATGAATCACACAATGTTGCAAAAATAAAGGTACTTTATTACAAGAACACCAAACTAGATAACTATAGCTAACCCTCCTTCTGGAGGTAAGTACACACAAAATATACGCAGGTAAGTATTAGGAAATAGCATGAAATAGCAAGGGCCCTTTAGGGGTGCCAAACCATATACTAAAAAAGTGGAATGCGAGAATGGGTCTCCCCCACCAGAGGATATAGAGAAGTTAGCAAAGGGCTGGGAGAGTGGAAACCCAAGAGGTAAGTATCTAGAAGACCAGCAGCGGCCAGGAGAGGAGAGTTAAGTTATCTTTGTAGGAAAGTACCCTCTTTTTGGCATGGTTAAGCCCCCCCACCCCCCACCCCCTCGCCCCTTTTTGCCTGCCATCAGTGTGTTTTGACTGTTCACTGGGATCCTGCTAACTAGTACACCAGTGACTGTGCTTTCTCCCTTTAAATTTGGTTGCGTAGTGTTTGAAATGGGGTCTCTAGCTGGCAGAGGTATACACCTTTGCCCAAATATGGGCCACAAATCCTAGTCCGGGTTAGTCACACACTATCCAAATTATCCTGTGCCCACCCTATGGTAGCTTGGAAGTGAGCAGTCAGGCTTAACTTAGAAGGCAATGTGTAAAGTATTTGTACAATAAATCATACAGTAACGCAATGAAAACACCACAAAAATACACCACACAAGTTTAGAAAAATATGATATTTTTCTGGTTAAATTAAGGCCAATACGATAGATTCAATAAGCACTAGTTGAAATATCATTTTTGCAAGATCGAAAAGTCTTAAATCTTAGAAATCAACAGTTGTCTCTTGTTTTGCACAAAGTACCTGGTTTGCATCAAAAATAACACACACGGAGACCGCAGAGGGGGAGATGCGTGGAAAAATAGGGTGTGCGTTGGATTTTCTGACGCGGCACAGACAATGCGTACTTCCTTTCCTCGCTGCAAGGGGCTTTGCGTCGATTTCTGGCTTGCAGTCTTGGTTCCTCATTGCGATGTTGGGATCTTTCTGACACCCAGGGACGATGCAGAGAAATCCTGGGCGTGCAGGAAGAAGTAACAGGCGTTGCGTCAATCTGTCAAATTTTCTGTTGCACAGCAGGCACTGCATCGATTTTTCACTCGGGAAGTTGGGCTGCATCGTTCCGGTTCGGCTGTGCATCGATCCAGTAGGCTGTGCGCTGAATTTCTGGCCGCAAGGCAGGCGCTGTTATTCTTCACTGGGGAATTCGGCTGTGCGGCGATTTCTCGCTTGCAAAAAGGCTGTGTGTCATTTCGGCAGGCTGTGCGTTGATTTTGGTGCGAAGAAGTTTCCGGAAGAGATTAAGTCTTTTTGGCCCCAAGACTTCAGAAAACAGGAGGCAAGCTCAATCCAGGCCCTTGGAGAGCACTTCTCAGCAAAGTCAGAGGTCAACAGGGCAACAGCAGTCCTCAGTAAAGCAGTCCATATGAGTCCTTTAAGCAGCCAGGCAGTTCCTCTTGACAAGTTGCAGGTTCAGGTCCAGAAGCGTCTTGAGTTGGAGGGGTCAGAGACCCAGTTTATATACCCAAAAATGCCTTTGAAGTGGGGAAGACTCCAATGAGTGGTGGTTTTACAGTGCACAAGTTCCCCTTTCAGTATATGTAAGGAAATGCCTCCTTGGCATGGTTACCCCCTGAGTTTTTGCCTTTGCTGATGCTAAGTTTTGATTTGAAAGTGTGCTGAGGCCTGCTAACCAGGCCCCAGCACCAGTGTTCTTTCCCTAACCTGTACTTTTGTTTCCACAATTGGCACACCCTGGCATCCAGGTAAGTCCCTTGTAACTGGTACCCCTGGTACCAAGGGCCCTGATGCCAGGGAAGGTCTCTAAGGGCTGCAGCATATCTTATGCCACCCTAGGGACCCCTCACTCAGCACAGACACACTGCTTGCCAGCTTGTGTGTGCTAGTGAGGACAAAACGACTAAGTCGACATGGCACTCCCCTCAGGGTGCCATGCCAACCTCACACTGCCTATGTAGTATGGATAAGTCACCCCTGTAGCAGGCCTTACAGCCCTAAGGCAGGGTGCACTATACCATAGGTGAGGGCATAAGTGCATGAGCACTGTGCCCCTACAGTGTCTAAACAAAACCTTAGACATTGTAAGTGCAGGGTAGCCATAAGAGTATATGGTCTGGGAGTCTGTCATGCACGAACTCCACAGCACCATAATGGCTACACTGAAAACTGTGAAGTTTGGTATCAAACTTCTCAGCACAATAAATGCACACTGATGCCAGTGTACATTTTATTGTAACATACACCCCAGAGGGCACCTTAGAGGTGCCCCCTGAAACCTTAACCGACTATCCGTGTAGGCTGACTAGTTTTAGCAGCCTGCCACACACCAGACATGTTGCTGGCCACATGGGGAGAGTGCCTTTGTCACTCTGTGGCTAGCAACAAAGCCTGTACTTGGTGGAGGTGCTTCACACCTCCCCCTGCAGTAACAGTAAAACCTGGCGGTTAGCCTCAAAGGCTCACCCCCTTTGTTACAGCACCACAGGGCACTCCAGCTAGTGGAGTTGCCCGCCCCCTCCGGCCACGGCCCCACTTTTGGCGGCAAGGCCGGAGGAGATAATGAGAAAAACAAGGAGTCGTCACTGGCCAGTCAGGACAGCCCCTAAGGTGTCCTGAGCTGACTCTAACTTTTAGAAATCCTCCATCTTGCAGATGGGGGATTCCCCCAATAGGATTATGGATGTGCCCCCCTCCCCTCAGGGAGGAGGCACAAAGAGGGTGTACCCACCCTCAGGGCTAGTAGCCATTGGCTACTAACCCTCCAGACCTAAACACGCCCTTAAATTTAGTATTTAAGGGCTCCCCAGAACCTAGGAACTCAGATTCCTGCAACCTAGGAAGAAGAGGACTGCTAAGCTGAAAAACCCTGCAGAGAAGACGGAGACACCAACTGCTTTGGCCCCAGCTCTACTGGCCTGTCTCACCACTTCTAAAGACACTGCTCCAGCGACGCTTTCCACAGGGACCAGCGACCTCTGAAGCCTCAGAGGACTGCCCTGCATCTAGAAGGACCAAGAACTCCAGAGTACAGCGGCTCTGTTCACCAAAGACTGCAACTTTAAAACAAAGGAGCAACTTTGAAACAACTCGTGTTTCCCGCCGGAAGCGTGAGACTTGGCACTCTGCACCCAACGCCCCCGGCTTGACTTGTGGAGAACAAACACTTCAGGGAGGACTCCCCGGCGACTGCAAGACCGTGAGTAGCCAGAGTTGCCCCCCTTTAGCCCCCACAGAGACGCCTGCAGAGGGAATCCCGAGGCTCCCCCTGACCGCGACTGCCTGCTTCTAAGAACCCGACGCCTGGTAGGGGCACTGCACCCGCAGCCCCCAGGACCTGAAGGATCCGAACTCCAGTGCAGGAGTGACCCCCAGGAGGCCCTCTCCCTTGCCCAGGTGGTGGCTACCCCGAGGACCCCCCCCCTTGCCTGCCTGCATCACTGAAGAGACCCCTTGGTCTCCCATTGATTTCTATTACAAACCCGACGCTTGTTTGCACACTGCACCCGGCTGCCCCGTGCCGTTGAGGGTGTACTTTCTGTGTAGACTTGTGTCCCCCTTGGTGCCCTACAAAACCCCCCTGGTCTGCCCTCCGAAGACGCAGGTACTTACCTGCTGGCAGACTGGAACCGGGGCACCCCCTTCTCCATTGAAGCCTATGCGTTTTGGGCACCACTTTGACCTCTGCACCTGACCGGCCCTGAGCTGCTGGTGTGGTAACTTTGGGGTTGCTCTGAACCCCCCAACGGTGGGCTACCTTGGACCCAAACTTGAACCCCGTAGGTGGTTTACTTACCTGCAAAAACTAACAAACTCTTACTCCCCCCAGGAACTGTTGAAAATTGCACTGTCTAGTTTTAAAATAGCTATCTGTGATTTATGTGAAAACTGTATATGCTATTTTGCTAATTCAAAGTTCCTAAAGTACCTACCTGCAATACCTTTCATTTGAAGTATTACATGTAAATCTTGAACCTGTGGTACTTAAAATGAACTAAGAAAAGATATTTTTCTATACAAAAACCTATTGGCCTGGAATTGTCTGAGTGTGTGTTCCTCATTTATTGCTTGTGTATGTACAACAAATGCTTAACACTACTCCTTTGATAAGCCTACTGCTCGACCACACTACCACAAAATAGAGCATTAGAATTATCTATTTTTGCCACTATCTTACCTCTAAGGGGAACCCTTGGACTCTGTGCATACTATTCCTTACTTTGAAATAGTGCATACAGAGCCAACTTCCTACATTGGTGGATCAGCGGTGGGGTACAAGACTTTGCATTTGCTGGACTACTCAGCCAATACCTGATCACATGACTAAATTCCAAAAATTGTCATTAGAAACTGATTTTTGAAATTTGAGCTATTTTTCTAAATTTTTAAAAGTCCTGCTAGGGCCTTGTGTTAGTCCCTGTTAGCATTTCTTTTAGAGTTTAAAAGTTTTGTGAAAGTTTGAATTAAGTTCTAGAGATAGTTTTAGATTCTTAAAAAGCATTCCAACTTTTAGAAACATAATGTCTAGTGCAGAAGAGAGAGTGATGGAACTCGACCTCACACCTTACCTCCATCTTAGGATGAGGGAGCTAAGGTCTCTCTGCAAATTAAAAAATATCAAAGCTGGCATAAACCCTTCCAAAGTACAGCTCCAGGAGCTGCTGGCAGAGTTTGCCAAAGCCAACCCCTCTGAGGATGACCTCCCAGAGGATGAAGCTAGTGATTTGGAGGAGAATTCCCCCCCTCCAGTCCTAATTAGTGAGATCAGGGCCCCTCAAACCCTGTCTCCAAATGTGATAGTCAGAGATGCTGCATCCCTCACAGGAGGGTCCAGCACCTCTGTAATCACTGAGGATAGCCTCAGTGAAGATGACCTCCTGCTAGCCAGGATGGCCAAAAGATTGGCTTTAGAGAGACAGCTCCTAGCCATAGAAAGGGAAAGACAAGAGATGAGTTTTGGTCCCATCCATGGTGGCAGCAACATAAATAGGATCAGAGATTCTCCTGACATGTTGAAAATCCCTAAAGGGATTGTAACTAAATATGAAGATGGTGATGACATCACCAAATGGTTCACAGCTTTTGAGAGGGATTGTGCAACCAGAAAAGTAAACAGATCTCACTGGGGTGCTCTCCTTTGGGAAATGTTCACTGGAAAGTGTAGGGATAGACTCCCCACACTCTCTGGAAAAGATGCAGAATCCTATGACCTCATGAAGGCTACCCTGATTGAGGGCTTTGGATTCTCCACTGAGGAGTATAGAATTAGGTTCAGGGGGGCTCAAAAATCCTCAAGCCAGACCTGGGTTGATTTTTGTGGACTACTCAGTGAAAACACTGGATGGTTGGATTCAAGGCAATGGTGTAAATGATTATGATGGGCTGTACAATTTATTTGTGAAAGAACACCTATTAAGTAATTGTTCAAATGATAAACTGCATCAGCATCTGGTAGACCTAGGACCAATTTCTCCCCAAGAATTGGGAAAGAAGGCGGACCATTGGATCAAGACTAGGGTGACCAAGACGTCCACAGGGGGTGACCAAAAGAAAGGGGTCACAAAGCCTCCCCAGGGGAAGAGTGTTGAGACATCCAAAGGGAAAAATAGTACAGAGTCTTCTACAGGCCCCCAAAAACCTGCACAGGAGGGTGGGCCCAGAGCCTCTTCACAATCCAATTTTGGGTACAAGGGTAAAAACTTTGATCCCAAAAAGGCCTGGTGTCGTAGCTGTAATCAGCCTGGACACCAAACTGGAGACAAGGCCTGTCTCAAGAAAAGTACCACTTCTAACTCCATTCCAGCTAACACTGGAATGGCCAGTCTCCAAGTGGGATCAACAGTGTGCCCAGAGCAAATCAGGTGTCACACTGAAGCTACATTAGTCTCTGAGGGTGGGGTGGATTTAGCCACACTAGCTGCCTGGCCTCCTAACATGCAAAAATACAGGCAGCAGCTCTTAATTAATGAGACAAGTGTAGAAGGCCTGAGGGAAACAGGTGCCAGTGTCAGCATGGTGACAGAGAAACTTGTTTCCTCTGGTCAATACCTGGCTGGACAAACTTATCCAGTCACCAACGCTGACAATCAGACTAAAGTACATCCCATGGCTATGGTAACTTTAGAGTGGGGAGGGGTCAATGGCCTGAAACAGGTGGTGGTCTCCTCAAATATCCCTGTAGACTGTTTGCTTGGAAATGACCTGGAGTCCTCAGCATGAGCTGAGGTAGAACTGAAAAGCCATGCAGCCATGCTGGGTATCCCTGAACTGGTGTGTCAAGACATGGGCACAGTGCAAGGCTCAGGGTGAAAAAGTAGTGTTGGAGCCTGGAAAAAGGGCCCAGCCTACCAAGAGAAAAGGAAAGACAACTGGGGAACCAGTTTCAACACAACAAGAAAAAGAGAACCTCTCTTCTCAGGAAGAAGTTCTGCCCTCTGAGGGAACTGAGCCTATGGAGTTAGGACCTTATCAGGTTGAGCTCTTAGGCCAAGGGGTACCCTCAAGGGAGCAGTTGTGTAAGGGGCAAGAAACCTGTCCCTCTCTTGAAGGCCTTAGGCAGCAAGCTGCTGAAGAGTCCAATGGAAAGAAAACAGGAACACATAGGGTCTATTGGGATGATGGATTCCTTTACACTGAGGCAAGAGATCCCAAACCTGGTGCCACTAGGAGAGTGGTAGTGCCTCAGGAGTTTAGGGAGTTCATACTGCCCTTAGCCCATGATATTCCTCTTGCTGGGCATTTGGGACAGACCAAGACGTGGGAGAGACTAGTCAACCACTTCTATTGGCCCAACATGTCCCAGAAGGTCAAGGAGTTTTGTGTATCCTGTACCACCTGTCAAGCCAGTGGTAAGACAGGTGACACCCAAAGGCCCCCCTCATTCCACTTCCAGTGGTGGGGGTCCCCTTTGAAAGAGTGGGTGTGGACATAGTGGGTCCACTTGAACCTCCCACAGCCTCAGGGAACCTATACATACTAGTAGTAGTGGATCATGCTACTAGATACCCTGAAGCAATTCCCCTTAGGTCGACTACTGCCCCTGCAGTAGCCAAAGCACTCATTGGTATTTTTTTTACCAGAGTGGGTTTTCCTAAGGAGGTGGTGTCTGACAGAGGTACCAACTTTAGCAGCATACCTGAATCACATGTGGAATGAGTGTGGGGTGACTTGGAAATTCACCACACCATACCATCCACAAACCAATGGTCTTGTTGAGAGATTCAACAAAACATTGAAAGGCATGATCATGGGGCTCCCTGAAAAACTCAAAAGGAGATGGAATGTCCTCTTGCCATGTCTGCTTTTCGCTTACAGAGAGGTGCCTCAGAAGGGAGTAGGGTTTTCACCCTTTGAACTTCTGTTTGGCCATCCTGTAAGGGGACCACTAGCTCTTGTGAAAGAAGGCTGGGAGAGACCTCTTCATGAGCCTAAGCAAGATATAGTGGACTATGTACTTGGCCTACGTTCAAGGATGGCAGAGTACATGGAAAAGGCAAGCAAAAAACTTGAGGCCAGCCAACAGCTCCACAAGTTTTGGTATGACCAAAAGGCTGCAATGGTTGAATTTCAACCAGGGCAGAAAGTCTGGGTTTTGGAGCCTGTGGCTCTCAGGGCACTTCAGGACAGATGGAGTGGCCCTTACCCAGTGCTAGAAAAGAAGAGTCAGGTCACCTACCTGGTGGACCTAGGCACTAGCAGAACCCCCAAGAGGGTGATCCGTGTGAACCGCCTTAAGCTCTTCCATGACAGGGCTAATGTGAATCTGTTGATGGTAACAGATGAGGACCAGGAAGCTGAGAGTGAACCTCTCCCTGATCTCCTCTCCACAGACCCTAAAGATGGCTCAGTAGATGGAGTGATCTATTCAGACACCCTCTCTGGCCAACAGCAATCTGACTGTAGGAAGGTCCTGCAACAGTTTGCTGAGCTCTTTTTCCCTAACCCCTGGTCAGACACACCTGTGTACCCATGATGTGGACACAGGAGACAGCATGCCTGTCAAAAACAAATTTTTCAGACAGTCTGACCAAGTTAAGGAAAGCATCAAAGTGGAAGTCCACAAGATGCTGGAATTGGGAGTCATTGAGCACTCTGACAGCTCCTGGGCTAGCCCATTGGTCTTAGTCCCCAAACCTCACACCAAAGATGGAAAGAGAGAGATGAGGTTTTGTGTGGACTACAGAGGGCTTAATTCTGTCACCAAGACAGATGCCCATCCCATTCCAAGGGCTGATGAACTGATTGACAAATTGGGTGCCGCCAAATTCTTAAGTACCTTTGACTTAACTGCAGGGTACTGGCAAATCAAAATGGCACCAGGAGCAAAAGAAAAGACCGAATTCTCCACACCTGATGGGCATTATCAGTTTACTGTTATGCCCTTTGGCTTAAAGAATGCCCCTGCCACCTTCCAAAGGTTGGTGAATCAAGTCCTTGCTGGTTTGGAGTCCTTTAGTGCAGCTTATCTTGACGATATTGCTGTCTTTAGCTCCAGCTTGCAGGATCACCTGGTCCACCTGAAGAAGGTTTTGAAGGCTCTGCAATCAGCAGGCCTCTCTATCAAGGCATCCAAATGCCAGATAGGGCAGGGAACTGTGGTTTACTTGGGTCACCTTGTAGGTGGAGGCCAAGTTCAGCCACTCCAGCCTAAGATCCAGACTATTCTGGACTGGGCAGCTCCAAAAACCCAGACTCAAGTCAGGGCATTTCTTGGCTTGACTGGGTATTACAGGAGGTTTGTGAAGGGGTATGGATCCATAGTGACAGCCCTCATAGAACCTACTTCCAAGAAAATGCCCAAGAAAGTAAACTGGACTGTAGAATGCCAACAGGCGTTTGACACCCTGAAGCAAGCAGTGTGCACAGCACCAGTTCTAAAAGCTCCAGATTACTCCAAGCAGTTCATTGTGCAGACAGATGCCCCTGAACATGGGATAGGGGCAGTTTTGTCCCAAACAAATGAAGATGGCCTTGACCAGCCTGTTGCTTTCATTAGCAGGAGGTTACTCCCCAGGGAGCAGCGTTGGAGTGCCATTGAGAGGGAGGCCTTTGCTGTGGTTTGGTCCCTGAAGAAGCTGAGACCATACCTCTTTGGTACTCACTTTGTAGTTCAAACTGACCACAGACCTCTCAGATGGCTGATGCAAATGAAAGGTGAAAATCCAAAACTGTTGAGGTGGTCCATCTCCCTACAGGGAATGAACTTTATAGTGGAACACAGACCTGGGACTGCCCATGCCAATGCAGATGGCCTTTCCAGGTTCTTCCAATTAGAAAATGAAGACTCTCTTGGGAAAGGTTAGTCTCATCCGCTTTCGTTTGGGGGGGGGGGTTGTGTAAGGAAATGCCTCCGTGGCATGGTTACCCCCTCACCTTTTGCCTTTGCTGATGCTAAGTTTTGATTTGAAAGTGTGCTGAGGCCTGCTAACCAGGCCCCAGCACCAGTGTTCTTTCCCTAACCTGTACTTTTGTTTCCACAATTGGCACACCCTGGCATCCAGGTAAGTCCATTGTAACTGGTACCCCTGGTACCAAGGGCCCTGATGCCAGGGAAGGTCTCTAAGGGCTGCAGCATATCTTATGCCACCCTGGGGACCCCTCACTCAGCACAGACACACTGCTTGCCAGCTTGTGTGTGCTGGTGGGGAGAAAATGACTAAGTCGACATGGCACTCCCCTCAGGGTGCCATGCCAACCTCACACTGCCTATGGCATAGATAAGTCACACCTCTAGCAGGCCTTACAGCCCTAAGGCAGGGTGCACTATACCACAGGTGAGGGCATAGGTGCATGAGCACTATGCCCCTACAGTGTCTAAGCAAAACCCTTAGACATTGTAAGTGCAGGGTAGCCATAAGAGTATATGGTCTGGGAGTCTGTCATACACAAACTCCACAGCACCATAATGGCTACATTGAAAACTGAGAAGTTTGGTATCAAACTTCTCAGCACAATAAATGCACACTGTTGCCAGTGTACATTTTATTGTGAAATACACCCAGAGGGCATCTTAGAGATGCCC